>NC_045446.1:107374968-107494156 GCF_002776525.5 Piliocolobus tephrosceles | reverse complement strand
TGTGTGAATGTGTAAGTGTGTATGAGTGTGTATGTGAATGCGTGTGAGAGAGTGTGTGCGTTGCTAGTTGTGGTGGAACTGGGGAGGAGCAGAGCAACCCAGGAGGGTGCGTGGTGGACCTGGCATCTGGAGCCCTGAGCAGCGATTCGGCCTCCTCAGCTGAGAATCAGAGGTTTTGGAGGACACCATTCATCTCCTCCAGTAGTTCTTAGAGGCTGGCAAAGACACAGGCTGGGACAGGGAGTGAGCCCAGCCTCCGGCTTCACTGCGAGACATGACTGGGGTGAAGGGCAGGACCTGTGTAGTGGAGAATTTGGCCGCTGTCTGTGTTGCACTGCACAGCAGCCTGCCACGCCACCATCCCATCCTGTGGCACTAGGGGGAGGCAGACACCAGGTTCCCTGTGTGGAGGCCTGGCGCTTCCTTCCGCGGAGGACCTCAGAGACACATCCAGCAGTGGGCCAGGGAGGCGGGATGTCCTCTCCAGCCATCAGAGCCAAGCCCTTCCCCCCGCCTTCCCACAGCTCTCACCCTTCCCACACTGCACTTTCCAGGAGTGCAGACGCAGCAGCTGGCCTCCCAGGACCTGTCCCAAGACTTCTCCTGAGCCCGGAGTCTCAGGGCATTCTTCCGAGGTCGCCTCTCCTGAATCTAAGGCATCCCCAACAGATGTGGAAGATTCGTTCTCTCTGGATGGATTTTTCCTCCTCTCAAACTTCGCAGTGGAAATGATATGAAGCAGGGGCGGGGCAGTGGTGGAGCTGCTGGAGCAGGATAGACAGGCGGGGGCGTGAGCTTGGCTTGGTCACTGACCAGCTGGGCAGCCCTAGGGAAGTCCTTTAGTGTCTCGGAGCCTTGGTTTTCTCATCTGTGAGAGGGGGTTTGTGATATCCAACTCATTAAAGAGACTGAGTGAGATCATGTGTGTAAACGAGATATGTATGCCACAAAGTGCTATGAACATGTCAAATGGGTGAGGGACGAAGCAATGTTCACCAAGACTTCTGCTGGGCTGGGTGATTGCATGTTTTTCAGCCATTTATTATTCAGCAAATTTTTGTTGACTATTAAGTATATGCCAGACACTTTATTAGTGTTTTTGACAAGCTTAAGTGGATAGTGTTTATGAAACTACAGAACATAAACCTTCTAGTTTATCTTCTAGTCCAGGATTTCCCAAATGCCAGCCGCCAGACCTATGCTAAGCTCTTACATCCAAATACTGGGAAATAGAAAATACAGATCCAAGATTCTGTAGCCTGGGATCTCTCTCCTCCTCACCTGTGCCTGTGTGCATGTGTAGCTGTGTGGTTTCGGAGCCACTGAGACCCAAAGATGGTAAATGCTGTCAGCGGATAGCATGTCCTATGCCAGGGGCTTCGGGCATGCGCCTATTAACTTTTCCAGAGGGGCAGGGACTGCCCAGCCACGGTCTCAGGACTCCTCCTAAGGGTTTGACCCATAGGAATGTGTCGGCACATTGCCCAGAATGTAGAGTCCGAAGGCCTTCTAATTCTATATTTTGTCACTTAGTGGCTCTGTCATTTAGTGCCTGCATAATTATCAGCAAGTCACTTGCTATCTGAAGCCTCAATTTCCTCATCTGTAACATGGGGATATTGATGCCTGTCTTGCTGTGGGATGTTCATGTGAGCATACTTTGAAAACTGCAGGCCGGGCGTGGTGGCTCACACCTGTAATCCCACCACTTTGGGAGGCCTAGGCGGGCAAATCACGAGGACAGGAGTTCAGGACCAGCCTGGCCAGCAGAGTGAAACCCCATCTCTACTAAAAATGCAAAAATTAGCTGGGTGTGGTGGCATGCACCTGGAGTCCCAGCTACTCAGGAGGCTGAGGCGGGATAATCATTTGAACCTGGGAGGCGGAGGTTGCAGTGAGCCGAGACCACACTTTTGCACTCTAGCCTGGGTGACAGAGGGAGACTCCATTCAAAAAAAAAAAAAAGGAAAAGAAAACTGCAAAGCTCCACTTTTTTAACTCCGAAGAAAGCCAGAACCAGACTGAGTTTTCAAAGGAGAAACCCTTCAGGCTGAATTTTCTTCCACTTCTTCCAAGTCCAGCTGTATTTAATACTGAAAGAGAATCTCCATGGAGGAGCCCCCATCCCGCCCAAAGATTTCATGTACTCCGTTTTTGGGCGACACCTGCTGGCCATGGCAGGTACTGTGTCCTCCTCTAGCTAAACGACTCTGCGGAGAAAACTTGCCCGAGTCTCCTTAGACATACACAGCCATGCTGCAGGGTCGGTGTTCTGTTCTCACTTCCACAAATCAAAAAGGTGAGACTTGGTCCTCCCAGCTCATGAGAAGTTCAGTGAATCTCTGACTCCAGGTTCTTGGCTCCATCTCATCCATACTTCTTGCTCTTAGGCCAGGCGGAGTGGGAGTCATTCCCTCCCAGGCAGAGGAGACCTCCCACCCCACAAATCATTCTGAAGTAGGCACTGAGATTAGGGGCAAGGCCAGGGTTGGAGCTGAGGACAGACCTGGTCAAGAAAGACTCATCCTTATGTCAACATCCCCACCAGGCAGCCACCACATCCAGTTCCCCATCTGCAGAGCAACTAGACCGATGGCAGGGGCTTCAGCGATAAAAATTCACTCTCAGGAGGCAGAGAGATGCCATTTGCTCAGGCTGCGTGGTGAGGAGCTGGGGACAGGCTATCCCCTGAGCCTGTTGCCTCGATGCCCACTTGTGGGGCAGTGGCTAACCTGAAATCTGGCGTGTGGCTTGGGGGAAGCGGGTGCCCCTGGCCAAGGAACTTCTCAATCAGGAGGCAAAAAGTATTGTGATTGAGAATGAGGACTTGGCCTCATCCTTGAGAGATGCACACAAAATGATCAATGGATGAAATTATGTAACATGAAATTTGCTTCAGAAAAATTCATGGTGATGGGAGGGAGCATGGATGAAACAAAAAACTGGCCATGAGTCAACTATTGTAGCATCTGGGAAATGAGTGCGTAGTGATTCGTTTTACAGTTCTCCCCACTTTTGTATATACTTGAAATTTTCCACGTTCAAACTTTAAAAAAATGTAACAGCAGAAACACTACTACCATCATCAATGTGAATACATAGAATTAGACTGCCTTGAGCATCTGACTCTGCGTGAATTGGAGAACTTAATTTCTCTATGTCTCAGTTTCATTGTCTGTAAAATGGGGTTGATAATAATCATACCAGTCTTATAGGGTTGTTTTGAGATTATGCATCTGGAGGAATTAGCATAGTGCTGGGCCCACAGCAAGCACTCAATTATAATCACTGTCATTAGTAGGAATCCAGGGCTCTGGTTATAATTTGCCAAAAGAAGAAGCTACTTTGGCTGATGCAGACAAACAATTGGCCAGCCAGTTCAGCTTAGAGTTTGGACCGATGAGTCTTTGAGGACACAACTCTGAACTGCCATGTGCCGGGTGTGTGGGTGTCTCAGATGGGTAGACACACATCGTAGAGTCAAGCTTTCCTGAGACCCTGCAGGGAGGCCTTTTCCCTGCCTCTCTGCACATCTTTCCCATTGTTGAAGCCCAACTCACATCCTACCTTGGTTTTTGTTGACCACTCCTTTCTCTGAGCTTAAGCAGCTCTCTTCACAGACTCATCGAACCCCTGCTGTAGGTGAGACTGTAAAGATCATCGAACCAGCCACGTCATCATAGCTTCATTCAACAAACAGTCATCAAAGACCTGCCTTGGGTGCTGAGGATGGAGTGGTGAATAAGGTGGGCAAGAGACTGAGGGCAACAGGGCCTGGGAGGGAGGTAAACACCACAAAGCTGAGCACAGGCCAGGCAGTCAGGAGCCCTGGACCTAAGCCCTGACTCTGCCATGTGACCTGGGATGCCCTTCACCTGCCGGCCACTGTTTCCTCCTGGGAAGAACAAGGAACTTGCAGGAGATGCTCCCCAGGTCCCTTCACACTCTGACCTGCCAACTCTGAGCATGTAGGCCTCCCTATGTTGCTCTTTAAACATCATCTTCTCCACTGGAATGCAAGCTCCCTGAGGGCAGGGACTCTGTGCTAGACTTTCCAGGGATCAGGGAACTCCTTGCATGGGGACTGGGCACAGACTTGCCAAAACAATGAGTAAACCAATAAAATGTACTTCCTCCAGGCCAAGTGTGGACCAGAAACTGTGAAAGAACAGAGTTTTTAACCGGGAGAAGCGGGAAATAGATCCCCGAAAACCTCACACTGTACCACTTGGAGATTAACGATGCCCACCAGTGTGTTAAAGCCTGCAGTAAAAAACAAAAACAACTCCCACAAAAACCTATTTACCTGTGCTTATTCCAGTCTTTTCCAAACCTATCTGAGCATAGATCACTTTCTGCACCTCACCTGTTACCTTCTCGTGAAACACTTGTGAAATGCTATATTAGATCTTTTCTTTGTTTTCAGCTGGGTTTATTAAAAATAAGGTCAAGTTTGATAAAGATGCTAGGTTTCAATGTCATTGTGGCCCGAAGTAGGAACCTTATTGCTGCATTCTTAGCTGAGCTCCGCCACCCTCACTGGGGCTGGGCTAGGACCTTAGATGACATTCTGAGCCCCCCGTTGTGTAGGTAAATGCCATTCGACCCAGGCAACACCTTATTTCCCAACTTTCACCAAATGATGAATGGGATCATGTTTTCTCTCAAATCATCCACATCAGGATTACAGGCCGAGGAGGCCAGTTCAGTAGAAGTTCATGGGATAGTGGTCCAGAGCGATTGGCATGTCAGCCCAGGAAAGCCAACAAAACATTGGACAACAGTAAGAGAAGATCAGCTACCTGTTGAGAGGGTGATGTTGCTGGACTGGAGCTGCTCAGACCTCATCTGGATGCATGAGTCTATTCAGTTTTAAGAGAGATTTTTTGTTTTAATTTTATGAGACAGAGTCTGTCACCCAGTCTGGAGTACAGTGGTGCAATCACAGCTCACTAACATCCTCAGCTTTCCAAGCTCATGCGATCCTCCCACCTCAGCCTCCTGAGTAACTAGAACTACAGGCATGCGCCACCATGCCTGGCTATTTTTAACATTTTTTGTAGAGATGGGTCTCTCTATATTGTCCAGGCTGGTCATGAATTCCTGGGCTCAAGTGACCCTCCCACCTCAGCCTCTCAAAGCGCTGGGGTTACAGGCGTGAGCCACCATGCCTGAATGAGATATTGCTAAAGTTGAATATAAGCAAAGAGGGAAACCAGAACAGGGAAAGGTCTATACATTTAGTCAGAAAAGAAAAAAGATATGTAGCCTGGCAAAAGGAAGGTGTGGGGGCCTGCGGTAGCCGTTCACGAATATTTGAATAGCTGTCATTTGGTCGAGATTGGGCACATCCTTTGAACCCCAGAGAGCTAAGGCAGATTTGGGCTTGATAAAGAAAAGCATGCGTACATGACTGTGGACAATGAAATTAGGCAAACTTCTGTGTGGGGAGCAAGCCCCTTGTCCCTGGCAGCATCTGAGAGACTGAGTTGACACCTGTTGGGTCAGTGTAGAAAGCCAGTGGGTGTGAGACGGGGCCAGGTGAGGTGAGCTCTAAGGCACTGCCCCCTCTCAGATTCTGTGACAGAGGAGCCAACATTCCCCATGGTCTCCAGACAACGTCTTTATTCAGCCTCCCTGTCCCAAACTGCAGCCCGCTCACCACGGGGGCACCCCAGGAGCCATGGCTTTGGCCTCCGGCAGGTGGAATTTCTGGGCAGCACATTTCTCCTGCTCAGAGTGGCTGGAGGGCTTGCTAGTGTTTTGTAGCAACTCCTGGACTTTGAGGAGGGTCTCGGTCCACAACGCTGGTGGCCAGTCACAGCGACAGGA
Source organism: Piliocolobus tephrosceles (assembly GCF_002776525.5). Taxonomy (NCBI): domain Eukaryota; kingdom Metazoa; phylum Chordata; class Mammalia; order Primates; family Cercopithecidae; genus Piliocolobus; species Piliocolobus tephrosceles. Next base: position 107,488,324 of record NC_045446.1, on the reverse strand, counting down.
GGGATGCTGCCCTGCAGAGAGACCATGGAAGGCATTAGGACAGAACCAAGGTGTCTCCTGTCCCGAGATCCTCCAGCGCATGGACTGGCAAGTCCAGCCCGTGGTGAAATGGCCAGAATTTCTAGGAAGAGAACTTTCATCATCTAAGTCAAGTTCACCACCATGGGCTTGGGCCTTGACTTTCTCTTCTCTGGGGAGGAAAACCTCTGCAAGGGGGCTTCTGTGTGAACAGCACTGTACAAATACATGATTGACATACAGACTCAAGACCTCTGAGGCAAGAGGGGAGCCCTGGCTAGAATCCAAAGAACCTAGTCCCCGGCCACAGTGTGACCCAAGGAAAGCTCCTGGGATGGATTCAGGTTTTGCAGGGCTGGAAGCTTAGATGATTGAGGGCTGGAAGCTTAGACCTCTCTAAGGAAAACAATGCACAATTACGAATACAAAATTAGGTAAAATATGATTATTAACATATTAATAATCAAATGTGATTATTAATTTAGAACGATAAAAAGAAATTGCAACAAGTTACAAATCTTGAGAAAACTGATAAATGCCATCATGAAATCCAGACAGATAACATAATATTTGTATTAACTGACACACCTTGAAAATGCTTTCTAAATTAAAAAAAAAATTTTTTTTTAACATTACTTCTGCTCACAGCTTTACACAGGCTGGCTTCTGGCTCTATGCATTTCAAACCTTGTCTTTCCTACACTACACACACACCTCTAGTGCAGGCACCTGAGGCCACAGTTACACTGTGATACAACTTCTGGCTCTGCAACTTCATGTCACAAAGCACGGTGAGTTGGCCCAGTCGGTGATAGGAGAGTTCCTGCAAGCCTTTCCCTACCCTGGAAGTACATGCATGGCCTGTCAACCATATACACACATTCCACCAATCCCAAGCCAGAGTGAGATCCCCTCAAAATGTTCACCAGACCCACCGAGAAACCAGAGCAGAGAAGGGTAGCAGCCGTGATTGACTGTAGTTAAACTTTCTACAAATGTGTTCATCTCTGACCATGTGAACACATTACTAGGGCCCAAAAGGAACCTGAAGCTTGAGCTGTGTAAGTGTCATGGTATAAGCATCCCAAATCTGCTTCTGGGGCTCCTCTGATATTCACTCTCTTCATCTGTGTAATGATCAAAACAATTCTGGCATATGTATCCAGATCCTTTTTGGTGAGAATCTGAAATGGACGAAAACATAAAGCCTCTGGAACCTAAAAGCGCTGCCTACAGGGTCAAGATGACAACTGTGAAGACCACAGTGATGCAGGCTGAGCAGGAACTGCTGAAACTTCTTTGGTTTTAGGGGTCAGCACTCCTGCGGGGTCTAATGTCCTGCCAAATGCTCACTCTTAGAGACCAGAAACTCTAACACGAGAACTTTTGGCTGGGCACGGTGGCTCACGCCTGTAATCCCAGCACTTTGGGAGGCCGAGGTGGGTGGATCACCTGAGGTCGGGAGTTCGAGACCAGCCTGACCCACATGGAGAAACCCTACCTTTACTAAAAATACAAAATTAGCCAGGCTCGGGGGCGCATGCCTATAATCCCAGCTACTTGGGAAGGCTGAGGCAGGAGAATCACTGGAACCTGGGAGGTGGAGGTTGCAGTGAGCCAAGATTGTGCCACTGCACTCCAGCCTGGGCAACAAGAGCAAAACTCCATCTCAAAAACAAAAACAAAAAACAAAACAAAACAAAAACCTTTCAAGCTTAAGGCTTCGATCCCAGCTAAAGGACATCTCTCTGGAAGGCGTGGCACGTGAGGCTGTAATCAGATATCTGCTACCTTGTAAGAATAAGCCCATCTGGTCATTAAATCAACATTTACTGAGTGTTCCCCTAGAGCCAGGAGGCACCAGGCTAGGGCCTGCATGTACAAATCGAAAGGGTCAGAGCCCAGTGTCTAGAAGAGGAGACAAGTCAGACACATGCATAAATAGCCACAATTCTAGACAAAGGAATGAGATCCATGGGCCAAGTAGATGTCTGAGGCAGTGGGAGCCCAGAGGAGGCCTGGTCAGGGATAACTGGGGGTACCTGACCAGGCCCTGCTGAATGGGAAGCCTTAAACAGGAGAAAAAGTGGGCACTGGGTACTTGAGAAGGGTGAAGTTTTTCCAGTGTAGAAGACACTTTCATAAAATTTGATAAGCACATTTGTGAGTGACCCATGGGCCAGAAGAAATGCCGGAAGACTTGGGAAGCCAGCAAATTTAGCTCCACTCATTGCACTTTCTTTTTTTCCCTCTCTCTCTCAGTTTTCATACCTTCCACACCACCACTCTCCAGAGGGAAATGTGACAATGAGCTTCAGCTCCATCGAATCCGGACTTCATGGAACCTCTCTGGGTTGGCTTCTCAACTGATTTCAGAGTTGTGAGCTGAGAAAGAACAGCGGGAGAGAGGCCACAGTTTTCCAGGGGACTCCTGCCTTGCTGGGGGCTTCTACAGCCCCTGACCAACCATCCTGGAGTCACTGCTGAGACAGCAGCCTGAACAAGGGCAAGGGGACCTCAGAGACGGCATCTGTACTGTCGGAGCCCCAGGGCTTTAGACCCTTTGCTCCAGTGAGCTTAGAGCCATAATATTATCATCCAGAATGATGAGAGAGTAAGTGGCAAGCATACCTAGACATCTTCTGAGCCCAGCAGCCAGAATTTTGGTTTGAGGAGAACCTGGGTAGTTTAATGACACATACTTTTTTTTTTTTAAATATAGGCATCATACTCTATGAATTGTAATGATTCATCCCATCTCAAGAAGATGGAATTTTAGATGTATGTGGATATATTTGAAGCCAACACTGTTTATTTTGTGTAATGTTTTTGTGCCTATTAGTTTCTGAATATCTGTGCATAAAAGCTTCTGTTTCTCTGCCTGCACATATTTGTGGGTACACCCTATACACCTATGTGGGGTGGGAGGGGGGGATGTGCATATTTATTTGTATTTACCTTGTGTTTGGCCTTAGGAAGAGATCTTGGTGATCATTCTAACCCAACTCTTTCACCTCACTGGTGAAGAAACTGAGGTCCAGAAAGGCAAAGGTGACTTGTCACAGATCACACAGCTAGCTATGGAGACAGAGATGACACAAGAACCTAGGATTTCTGATTTGTAGATGAGGACCTTTTCTATAATACTAAAATCAATTATAAATTGCAGGGAGGGAAGCAGGGAGATCCTTGTTTTCTCCTCCCCCAACCGATAAGTAAGTACTAAGAAGGTCAATCTTGAATTAGCTATATAACACCAAAAGTTAAGTTTTTCACACTGACCTGGTTCAGTGTTGATTCCTTTTATGAACACCCTATTTATACTCAAGTTGTCAAAGAATTCCAGAGGGCATATGAAGCCTTTGTTAAAATAATTATATGCCTTTGTTTTTGAAGAAAAGTATCCAAAATATATAAGCTTATTGTTTGAATTCAACAATAAAAACATCTGCTGTTTCTCATGATGGCTCCAGTCTTAATAGAACATGGCAAAATAATACCCCCTAAATATCCATGATTAACCTGAATTGGAGAGGGCTCACCTCCCAGTGACTTCATGTAGCTGCTTCAACTGGCTTTGGTTAAAAAAACAAAAACAAAAGCACAAAAGCCAAAATATAGACAGATCATCACCCAGCATTCTGATGCAAGAAAATATTAAAATGAATCACTGCTTTTAAATGGATAGTGTGTTCCTACTAGAAAAGAATCCCACAAATTTGAGGCTTAAAAAGCATGGAGCATATGCATAGGTGCCAATGCAGAATTTCTGGATCGTGTTCAAATCACATTTAAGCACAGGTGTGCCTGTCATTAAGTGTTTATGTTTACCTGTACACATGAACGTTTGCCTGGGCAACTGTGTTTGTTCTCTGGTGTGAATATATTTGTGTGTGAGTGTGAAGGTTTCCAGATAATTTTGGGAACTGTCCCTTCTATCAAAATAAAATATAGCCCCTCCAAAATGTCAGCTGAAGAGGGGGCTGTCAGGGTTTAAGGTGGGCGTGGGGTAGAACACGCCGCCTGACTCTCTCCCCCAGAGTTTCATTTTTCCCTTGGGATTTCCTGGCCTGCTGGATCGCCCACCCCTAATATAACTCCTGTTGAAGAGAAGACTTCTGGATATATCTGAGCCAACTTGTCATTTTCAAAGATATTTCCCTAGATACTAAGGAAGAACAAAATCAATGGGAAACACAAAAAGCATAAGGCCTGAGCTGTCTATTTTTCAGGTCCTTCTTTTGTCAGACATTTCTCCAGGCCCTTCCAGCCTCAACGTGCACCTTCCGTGTTTCTGCAACCTCTTGCCTGGATTTCCAGCTCCTTGGCTCTGGCCTTGTCACAGCATGGAATGCACGATATCATCCCAACATCCCACAGTTCCCTCCTCCCAGCTCCCACAGGTCAAGGTCCTTGTGAGCAAAGCCATTCCCATTCATGATAGTTACCTGTGCTCACGATGTGCCAGCCATGGGGCTTGTCTTATTTAATCCTCGCTATGACTTTCCAAGGCAGATGCTGGGGATGTCCCCATTCCACCGGTAAGGAAACTGCAGCTTGGCGTGCATACATTTCCCAGGCACACAGCGGCAAGTGGCAGAGCTGGGCTGAGAACTCATCTCTTGCTGTTTCCAAAGCCAGGCTCTTAACCATGACATTAAAAAGCTTCCTTTTGCCAGAGGGGTCCCCAGGTCTGCTCTCCCCACCTGACCACCCCTTTATTTCCACATATATGTCACCTCCCAGGGACAGCCAGACTGCAGTCACCGGCACAATGAATGACCTCGCCCTTCAGGTAATGCACATGTTGTGGTTCTTTAAAGCCCACTGCGTGTAACTAGCTTAAAACCTCCCACACTCAGGTTATAGAGGTACTTGGAGTGGATGCAAAGAGGAGGGTCCTTCTCTACTTCCAGCGTGTGGGGCACGGAGCAGCTGTGCTGATACCCCCAGGCCCACTCAGATCCCCTCCCAGCAGACAGCAGCCCCTTTCATCCTGTCTGCCTTAGCGGTTTATTTTAGGCATAGTCTGACCAGGTGCTCTGGGTCAATAGGCTTAGTTTTAAATAACTGGATTCCTCTCAATGACCGTTCCCTTTAGAAGGGAAGCGGCGTGGTAGAAGAATGAGCCAGCAGCCTGGCGGCGGTGAGAGATGGGAGCTAAGACAGAAGACTGGAAACGTGAGGGCTCTGTCACTCCCTGCGTGACCTCAGACAGGCTCATGGCTTCCCCACTCTGGGCCTCAGTTTCCTTATCTGTAAAGGAAAAGATTGGTCTGGGTCATCTCGAACACCCCCTGCAGTCTGCCCCCCCATCTCTGTTCTACGCCTGTGTTTCCAGATGACAAAACACATCCTGCAAATTGTTTCAGGGTAGTGATTTCGCATGGAGGAGCTGAGCCACCGAGGGATGTAGCAGCTTATAGTGCAAGCTCTGCTCTGGAGTCGGGAGGCCTGGGTTCTAGTCTTGCTTCTGATACAAACTTGGTGGCCTTGAACAAGCTAAGCCCCGTTTTTCTCACCCGTTTAAAGGATGAACCTTGAAAACATTATGCTGAGTGAAATAAGCCAAGCACAAAAGGATACATACTTTATGATCTCACTTATGAGGTACCTAGAATAAGCAACTTCATAGAGACAGAAAGTAGAATGGTGGTTGCCAGGAGCTGGGGGAGGGGAGGGGAAGGGGGAGTTATTATTTAATGGGTGCAGGATTCTGTTTGGGATGATGAAAAAGTTTTGGAAATGGTAAGTGGTGATGGTTGCACATCGTGAATGTATTTGATGCCACAGAATAGTACACTTCAAAAGGTTAAACGGTAAATTTTATGTTATGTGTATTTTAACATATAAAAAACACACACTTTTCAAAATTTAGTTAAAATTTCTAGGGATATTTTGGCAAAACCTGGGAGTGAGGAGTTCCAATTCTCCTGTGTGAACTTAGGCCACACATTTCGAAGAAGTAAATTTTCTTCCTTTGGCAAATGCAGCTAGCCAGCGGCCCCCTTCTTTCCCTCCAAACTTCACACTCCACACCTTGGAGTGTGCCCAGGTGCAGCCAAATTGTCAGGGCATACTCAAAGCAGCTTCCATGACCCTGCAAAGGGAGCTCCAGTCCTGGCTCATAGGCCATTCTCAGAGGTACCTAGATCCCTTCTCTGGGTTCTATGTACCCTCTTATTTTGGAATTAAGACAAAAGGAGGGCTTTCCAACCATATTGACCTTTTACAGCAGACCTGGCTCAGCCATGCTTGAGTCCCCAGTGCCTGAGCCAGTGCCTGACATAGCAGGTTCTCAACATTCATTTGGTCACTGAGAAGACGCCCGCACTCCAGTGCTATTCTATGCCAACTTCATAAAGATGGGTGTAAGGAATAAGCCAATTTCTGCCAGGCAAGAAAGCTGTAGGGGTGGGTAGGTGAAGATGAAGAAGGAAGATACACACGTAGAGTAGACATTAAACTGCTCTTTGCAAATAATTGTTTAAATAGTCACAATGTGCCAAGTGCTGAGGAAAATTTGAACATAGTGCCAGGGGATGGCTGGACTCATGTGGGGCTCTTCGGAGGGCACGCTTGCGGAAGTCACGAGGGGCTGGAAGGGCAGCTACGAACTTTGGGGTGGGGAGTAGCACCAGACAGCACTGAAAAGCCTGGGATTCTACCCAGAGCATCCATGCTCCTCCCGGGGGGTAAGCTGAGTTCGAAAGAGGCAGGAAGCTCGTGTCCCAGGTGACTTAGGCCAGTAGAAACCGGGCGTCCTTGACCGAGGCATGGCAGGCTCTTGGCACATGGATGACACATGTCTGTGTGCTACCACAGGCTCCAAGCCGGTGGGTGACAGGGACCCCTCGCCTCTCAGACAGCGGAGCCGGGTCGGGGCCTTCTGGCCCGGGCCGCCACCCCTGTTCCTGGGCTTGTGGGGCTGGGGTCCGTCTGGGCTCCGGGCTCGCGCGGCGCTCACCACCCGGGGTGCCGGGGGGGGCGGGGAGAGCGGCCGCCTAGCCCAGCCCCGCGGATGACAGGAGCCGGGGAGCCGAGGAGGGAGGAGCCGCCGCCGCAGCCGAGCGCTGGGCTGAGGAGCAGAGAGAGCGGGGCGCGGAGTGCGGGCGGCTGGGAGCGCGCTGAGCGGGGGAGAGGCGCTGCCGCACGGCCGGCCACAGGACCACCTCCCCGGAGAATAGGGCCTCTTTATGGCATGTGGCTGGTAACTTTCCTCCTGCTCCTGGACTCTTTACACAAAGGTGAGACCTGCGCGGGAGGCTGGGCGGCGGAGGCGGCGGGGCCAGGGTGGCGCGGCTGGCGGCGAGGCGGGGTGCCTGACGGGCTCCAGGTGCCTGGGGGTCCAACGGGGTGCAAGGCCTCGGGTGGGGCGCAGCGGGGCGGGGCAGGCACCCTGACAGGGGCCGAGTGAGAGTCAGCTGCCGACCGCTCCGCCAGTCACCCGCGTCTGCCGTTTTGGGGCGCGCCCGTAGGGGTGGTGGCGAAGGAGCCCCTCGTATCTCGGCTCCCCGCCCGGGCGGCAGTTCTGCCCTGGACCCCTCCCCCAGCCCCTTGCCAGCTTCCTGCGGTTTGGTGGCGCTGGGACCCCGGAGTGCCCTCCGAGTCGAGGGGTCTTCAGGCCGTGACTCTTGACCTAGGAATCCTCGCTTATTCGGGCCTCGGACTCGGCGGTTGATGCCTCCGCTATGTGCGTGCGCCCCTCTCCTGCCGCGGACCCCAGCCCTGGCGCGAATGTTGGCGCCCCGCATGGCGCTTATCCGCGCATTGGCTGGAGGCAGGGTGGGGATAGTGAGAGTCCCGAGAGCTGGAGGTCCCTCGGATAGCAAGTTTGTTCTCCAAACCCAGAGGTCACCCTCCTCCGGCCCCACCTCACCCCTCTGCCCTGGGCGCTAGCCCCGGCTTGGTGCGCCACCGTGGCCACCTCGGGCAGCGCACCCCAAGGTGCGAGATTCTCCGCTTCCGCGCCTGGCCAGTTGGACCTGGGGACAAGTCTTCAGGCTGGGGGGCGTGTCCTTCTTCCTGGAGAGAGGGGGTTGCTGGGGGTGGGTCCAGGTGCCCGGCATGTCCAGACCTGTGGCTGGGGCGCAGCGTACCTGATCCGCGAGGTAGCCGGGACCGGGAGGTTGGAAGAGGGCAGACATTTCCGACTGAAGTCACCTGTGCACTGAGTCGGGACCAGGCAGGCGCAAGTAGTCGGGCTTCCAGGCTATCGCCCCGGGGCTCGCAGATGGCGGGAGATGAGGCGGCCGAACTCCGCGCCCTTGCGCGGTAGAGCACACACGCTCCAACAAGCTCAGCGTCACCTGTTCAGCCCTCTAACTTTTCTCCTTCGCTCCCCGGGGCGGCTTCTCTCTTCCTTTGCCCCGGCTGTTGCCCTGGTCGGGCGGCAACTCTTGACCCTCAGGCGGTGAGGAAGGGCACTCCAGCGGAGGGTTGGTGCCCGGGGAGGGGTCCAGCCCTGCCCTGCTGGTGCTCCAGGCGTCTGGAGTCTGCAGCCTGCCGGAGCTCACTGCGATACACCGTGGGCTGGGGGAAGGAGGATAACCCTTATTTGTACATACCTCCGGGTCAAAGCTAGACTCAAGGCCAAGATACTGCTGGCATGGCATTTACTGGTCGATCGGATTGCGGGACAAGGAAGGGTGGCGTCAAAAATCGTGGGCAAAGTAATTGAGTTTTTCAGGCCCAGTGGGGTCCCCCGGGTTACACACCAAGGCTGGTCTCTGCTGTTTAACCCCTTGCCCCCCACATCACACTCCTTCATCCTACCTTAGCAGAGCAAGAAGCCTGCCTCCTGTTCAAGCCCCACCCCCGAACCCTAGTCTCCCTCTCACCAGGTTCTTCCTGGCTCCCTCCGCCCCCGCAGGCTGGCTCGGCTCGCAGCTTTAATTACATTAATATTAAAAATACATAAGGTGAGGAGCGGGTTTCTCTCTCGATAGCTCTCTCTCCAACCCCCATCCCCTTTCCCAATTTGTCAGGCGAGAAAGCACAGGCCCAAGCCGCTGCCACACTCTAGCCCGGCTTTGTCCCCAACTCCCCCATGCCTCCACAACACTCTGTGGAGACATCTTCCAGGACAGCCCATTCCCCGGGACTGCAGGAGGCCCCTCAGCAAATACCGGAAGGACGCTCCCCTCCCCCTTCCAGGAGCCTGGCATTAATAAATGAAGCTGAGCTATTTGATAGGGCGGGAGCAGATGGGGGTGGGGGTGCAGAAAGACCCAGAAGGCAACAGGACAGCCAAGGGGCAAAATCTTGTCCAACTCGAGAGGGAAGTTGCCAGTGGCCTTGGACCTGTAAGCGGGCTGGAGGTGCCAGTTGTGGCGGCCCCTCAGTGGCCTTTGGGTCTGCAGAGCCTGGTGCCCTGCGATTCAGAGGCTCCAGCGTCTGTTGGGCGCCAGGGCACCTCGCCAGACAGGCCTTTCTTTTCCTTGGTGCCTTAATTGGGTCTTAGGTGCCAGGCTGGTCCCCGGGGCCTGTTCTGCTTGGGGTGGCGTGGTAGCGGGTGGCAGAGGCGGCTCGGGGAAGATGTGATGCGGAGACAGCAAGAAAGATGGGGTTTGGTGTATTTTCTCTCCCGTTGCCAGTCACCCCCGCGGCACCAAGGAAAATGTAAATGTGAATGTTCGAGCCTGTTACAGAAAACAATATCCTCTTGCAATAATTTGTACGTCCATCTGTGAGGAGCGGGAGGAGGCAGGGAGAGAGAGAAGAAAACAGGATGAGATGGAGCATCCTCTGGATGGAATTAAGCAGTTATTGGATGTGTTTTAAGCTTCTGTTATTTCCATTCCTCTCAAAATACCTTTTTTTTTAAATGATGCCTGAGCTCAGACCGATTCCCTAGAACTAAACTGGGAAGGGGTTTTAATCATCGGTTATCAAGTCTCCAATAACTGCCTTATTATTGCCAAAACAAATCCAGGTTTAGGCAGCCGGATGAACCCCGGCGAGGCGCTCTCCGTTGTTCCATCCAGCGTGCCAGCATCTGTGTTGCCTGCATTTGCATTTTTACTGTGTAAAAGAACAAGCTTCCCCGGCACTAAAATTCCTATTTTCTAAAAGCCAAAATAATGGATTGCATTGATTTTTTCATTTCCCACCCCAACTTCTCCGACGGGGACTCATGGTTCTTCTCTCTTGAGAAGACCAAATTAAAAGCCTTCGTCAGGCCATTAAGAAAATCTCCAACATTCTGTTCAGTGTCTAATTAAAAAAAGGGAGGGGGGGCGATGGGGAAATGTGTTTCTAAAATCTTGAAATGGCAAACACAACTTAGGGGAGACAGGCGAAGGGTCAGTGAATACTGGGGAGGGGGTGAGTGGCAGAGAGACCCCAGTTGCTAGAATAACATGAGGGAGATTGGCAGTGCCATGATGCCCGATAAGCCTTTCCGATGCTTCTTTTTTCTGGGCATCAAAGCCAGCTGCCTTTAATATATTTCTGCAGTGGAATGGGGAGCTCAATTAGAAACAAAAAGCAAGTAAGCAGTGGACCCAAAGGCAGCGCTTAGGTTGAACAGATCCCAGGGGACTGGCCAGAGAGGCTTAGTTTTCTTAGGATGAGGATCAGAAAGGAGGTGGGCAAGCAGACAGGGCTTTGGCCCAGGGAGAGCTTGCTAGAGAAGCAGGCCCCCAACAGGCTGGCTGGGAGCCCCCAAACACAGGGCCAAGGTCTGCCCAGAGCACCCCATGGGCTGTTAGCCTATGACAGAGCGGTGCAGAGCTCAAGCCTTCCTGACCTTCTCTGTGTCTTAGAATTCCATCCTTGCCACTTACTTGGTACCCTGCTCTGGCTGGTGAAGGATGATTTAATTGTAGATGAAGAGAGGGGAGGGCAGATGCTCAGAGAGCTTTTCTGCAGGGATATGAGTTCCAGGCTGGGAGGTTCTTCCTTCCTCCATAATCTTGGAGGAGTTGTTTTCTGGGGGACCTCTGAAGTCGTCAAGAAAAGATCCCCTAGTTCCTGAAGCGCCTTCTCAGCTCCAGTCTGAGAATCTCTGCCCAGTCGATTCTAGCGGGTACCCAGGTGCATGAATAGGGTGTGAGCTACAGGCAGCAGGGATGGCAAGGCGCCAGGAACCCAAGGGCATGCCCCAGATTTGCATATAATCTGCATATGGATTTGCATGCTCACCTAGCCAGGCCAAAAGCTGTGCCCTCTGTGAGTAGCATCTTGATCTCAACCTCAGTAGCAGCCAGTCAGTGGCTTCCTCCTTGCATGGAAGGGGGTGGGGCCGGAGCTGGGAGAAGGACTGGTGTTGGTAATGCTTCTGTCTCCTAGATTTTGTTGCCTCCCATATGTGTCTCCAGTGCTCAGCACTGGCTTCACCATCTGGCAAGGCAGCCCCAGAGCTCCCACCACCCCTATCCAAGGACAGACAGTGGCACTGGGGATATTGGAGTAGGGTGGGTAGCAATGGGCCAAGACACCGTAAAGTAGACCAAACTTGGGATGTGGGTTGCCCCTCTCATGCTGCAGGAAGAAGAGAGTGAAGGGAGGGGCAAACTAGCTGTAGAAATCCAGGGCCTGCATTAGCTTCCTGGTGGGTGCACCCCTAGAATGCAGGGAACTGGGTGCCTAGGGCTGCCATCAGCAGGTGGTAAGGAAGTGGCTGATGGCATGGGGGTATGAAGTGAGGTGGAATGTTCTTTCACTCTCCTGGTTTGTCAACACCTAGCCTGGGAGGTGGTTGTGGCTTCAGAGAGATGAAAGAAATAGCACCAGCTTCTCATTCCACCTCTCCTAGGGCAGCTTCAGGTATGTGGGTTGGTTCTGGCAGGGCAGAGGGAGGACAGGCACTGTGGTCACTGAGGGAAGGGCGTGTCAAGAGTCTGGAGTGATGCTTGAGGAGTGAGCACTTCAGGAGAGCTGAGCGGCCCCTCCTAGCGAGCCAGCTGGGATGCTGCAGTGGGAGTGTGGCCTCGGGAATGGTTTTGTCTGCATTTCCAGGGCCCTGAGAGGATACTACCATGGCAGGCGCTGCTGCAAAGCCTTCCCAGAGTGTTTTTCAGCACATCCACTGATCCAGAAGGGGCCTGGCCCACCGGAGCCCACAGAGATTTCCAAGGGATGTGGTATAGAGGCCTAAGGGGTAAGGTGGAGCCTCAGGGGATGGATGGAGGTAGAGAGGGGGAGGGCCAGAGGGCAGAGCTTCAAGCACCACCTGCCCTGTTCTCACTGCCATTCTTTCAACCAGAGCTTTTATTCATTCTCCAATTTCATATATTGGAGTAGAATGAAAAATAAAAAAGTTTACAACCCACTGGTGTGGTAGAAATTTGGAGTCAAGGCAAGTCATTCGTTTACATCCTGGCTCTGCACTTACTGGCCATGTGACTTTGGGCCTCTCTGAGCCCCACTTTCTCCAGCTTTGAAATGGGATTAAAGAAGATAATGCATATCAAGTAGCCAGAACATAGTGCTCAATAAACATTAGACCTATACATTTTCCTCCACATTGCCTCTACCTTCCTCTCCTTGCCCCCTCTCCAGAATGCGTCATCAGATCCTTCCTTAAGCAGTTTAATTAATCAGCCACATTTTTTGCCAAGCCAGCTGGCTTAGACTTTATAACGATAAGAAAGACTAAGTAGTGGCCAGGACAGGGGACGTCAACTCCTTCCATCCATCACCTAGTTGGGTAGCATGTAGGACTCCTTCAGTAAGATAGTTGAGGCCATGTGGGCACCTGAGTGTCCCTTGGGTGCCCAGCACATTCCCTTCCCGTGGCCATCAGTGGAGACGGAGAAGGCTTAGGTTGGCTCCAGACTTGGATTTGAGGTGAGGCAAAGGTTGGTCTCATATCTGCCAAAGGAAGGCTGGGGTTGGTTGTTAAATCTCTACCATGTTTGGCCAGAGTAAGAACTATTCTGGAGTTCATGCCATAAAGCCTGTGTAAGCACTCCTCACAAAGCGAGCCCTCGTAACTGTTGCTGGATGTATTTCTGTGTCTCTCCCTGCTGAGATGAACCTCTGTTTTGCAGGCAGTTTTGCATATAGAGAACACTCTTGGCAGCCTGTGACCTTGAGACTTCTCTTCCCTCCATGACCTAGTCTGTCACAGGGAAGCAGCATGTGACCCAGAGGTCAAGTGCTGCCTATGGCAGGCCATGGCCTGTGGGATCCTACATGTTGGGGAGGGCGTGGGCTCCACAGCCTGTGTGCCTTGTTAAACAGATGTTTGTCGGGTGCTGGTTTAGCGTGAATGGCATTAGCCTTGGGGACCACCCATGCCACTCCAGCTCCTACTCCCCTCATTTGTTCAGCTGCCCTGCCCCACTCCCTGTACCCTGTCTCTACATGAAGCTTGCACTGACAGTTTCCAAGGTCACCATCTTCATTAACAACAATTATTCAAATGCTAGTTAGTTGCATATCCATTAAACTGATTCTAAAGAGATGCATGTGTGTTTGCACGTGCATGTGTGTGTGTGTGTGTGTGTGTTTGTGCTTGTCTGTGTGTTGGAAAGAACATTATCCATGGGCCTAAAAAACAAAGCTCAGCCTGTCTTACCTGGGCAAGTTGCCTAATGGTTCATGTGCCTTTATCTTGTAATCTGTAAAATGGGCAAAATTACCCATCCTGGCTATCCTACAGAGCAGTTGTTACTCTATATGTGCATAAATAAGAATGAGGGGCATAAAAATGTACATCATGTGACAATGCTTTGTATACGGAATGAGGCAACATATGAACACACACGTGTAAAAACCACAGCAAACCCGTTTTAGCCTTATGAATGCTCTGCTGAAATGTGAGGCATAATTACTGTCATTTCATCATACAGGAACGATGAAGGTCTCACAGCTGTTTGTGGCTGTCTCCCCCTCCGCCGGCCCCAACATATGGAGAATTTTCCTAGCTTTGCTTTTCAGCATCATGGGGAACAGCTGATGAGGCACAGCCAGGCTGGCAATAGTCTTCCTGGAGCAAACTTGGCAGATCCCCTGTGGCCCCAGTGGCAGCGGGAGTGGGAAGAAGCCTACCTCTGCTCCCCTCCTCCCATCCCCCTCCAAGGTTCTTAGATGCAAGTGTAGTCCATAGTCCTCTGGACCAACTTCCCCAAAGGGACATTCTCCCTGCAGGGAATCCACAGTTTTTATGGGAAGAGCAGTAGGCACCGTCCCATCTTATGTGACCCCATTTAAGGTCACAGCACTCATTGGAATCCCTGAAAACTCGCCAAGTCAAGGCTGGTGGACACCCTGCTTCTAGGGTGACCCTCCCGCAGTCATGGGGTATGAGAGAGGATGGGACCCCTGCGTTGGGGGTGGGAGAGGGAGATTCAGGTGATCACCTTGGATAAAAGTCTTGCAGGGTTGGAAGACATCTTTAAGGCTGTGGAATCTGTACCCTAATCAGAGGTTGACCCCTTCTGCAGCTTTCCCACCGGGCGTCTTTTTCTCTCTGCACTAGTACTTCCCGCGACAGGGACTCCTTCCTTGCAAGGCAGCCCCTTCCTGGCCACACAGCTCTGACTATGACAGAGCTCATCCTTAGAATGAGTCAAACCCTGTTGTGGTCTTGGACCTTCTACTCACTGGTCCTGATGTCACCGCTTCGGCCACACAGAGCAAGGCAAAGACCTCTTCCACTTGACAGCCCTGCGACTATGACAGGCAGATGTCCTGCCCATTTGAGGCGCCTCCTCTGGACACACAGCATCCCTGTTTGCTCTGATACACCCTCATATGACATCGTTTCAGTGCTTTATGGTGCTCCTGAGTTCCGCAATGGCTAGTTTTCTGACAGCAGGGTGGCCAGAACTGAGAGAACACTGGAGACAGCACTGTAGCCCCAGCTGGGATGCTGGTGAGCTGTGTCCCTGGGGTAAATGACTCCACCTCTCTAGGCCTTGTGAATGGAGGAGATTGGACAAAATAATCTCTTAAGTCCCTCAAGCATTAACAATCTAAATCTAGGATTCTCTGGGGACAACTGTGCTGTCTGAGCTGACTCCCTGGAAAGAACTTTTGGCCATAAGGGACCTTCCTTTGACAGGCCCTGTCTGGAAAGGGCTGGAAGATTAAAGAGTCTGTCCGACAGTCAGCTGTTGCTCATAACTTCTCCTGGAGCTGATGGCGCAGGGCCTTGGAGGTTGAAGGATAGCTGCGTCTCCACTGGACCTCGCAGGTTTCTGGTTGCTGGTCACAGAAACCATGTCTGTGCTAAGAATCTTAAAAACAAACGCCAAAACCACCCGTGTTTCTGATGGACACAGGGAGGACACGTGAGCTGTGCTTTGCATGGGGATTGGAAGTGGGGGTGCTTTTTGGTCATCTCAACGACTAGGGTGGGGAGCTGCCGGCCTTTAGTTGGGGGAGGGATGGAATGTCTAATGACAGGGAGATTCCCAAATAATTCTGAATTATCATACCCCAGTTGCTCTCTTTTGTCAGAAAATCCCCCTACAGTGTGCTCACACTGTGGGGATGGTCTGAATCTAGCCTGTCATGTGCCTGCTGAGCCACACGTCGTGACATAAAAATGTGAAATGCAGCTCTGCCACTATGAACTGTGCAACACCAGGAAATTATTTGACCTAAGAGCCTGTCTTCCTATCTGTAAAATGGGGTCTTGAACAGTAGCTACATCCAAGGGCTGTTGTAAGAATTAAATGTGCAATAATGCAAGAAAAAGGCTTCCCACCATGCCTGACACAGAACAAATGCTAAAAAGAAATGATGGAGCCAGGCATGGTGGCTCACACCAGTCATCCCAGCACTTTGGGAGGCCGAGGCAGGCAGATCACTTGAGGTCAGGAGTTCAAGACCAGCTTGGCCAACATGGTGAAACCCCATCTCTACTAAAAATACAAAAATTAGCCAGGCGTGGTTGTGCATGCCTGTAATCCCAGCTACTCAGGAGGCTGAGGTAGGAGAATTTCTTGAACCTGGGATGTGGAGGTTGCAGTGAGCCAAGACGGTGCCACTGCACTCCAGCCTGGGTGACAGAGTGACACTCCGTCTCAAAACAAACAAGGCACTGTGATGGGGAAGGTAGTGGTGGAGCAGGTGTGCCACATTGGGTAGACATCACAGGCAGAGAGCATGGGACTTGGCCCGCTGCTCCCTCTTGTCCAAGGACCGTACCAGCTCAGGCTGCCTGGTACATGCTCTGATGCTGTCTGAGAGACTCAACCTTCTCCTTCCCAGGGTCTGGGCTCAGACTATTTCCAAGATGTGGATGCAACATAAAAGGTTTTTAATGAAGCAGGAAGACACCGTCTGGCTGGTCGTCCTCTGGGTTTTGAATGAACTTGGTGGGTGAGCTGGTGGGAGGATCACCCTACTGGTTGATCCTCTCTGGACCCAATTTTTCCACCTCTGAGATGAGAACAATCAGAGTGAGGGCGCAGAATACGTCTCCTGTGAAAACCTTTGTGTGGAAATACAGTGAAGTAATCAACCTTGCAAATCAATCCAAGAAAACTCTCCAGCTCACATCTGCATGAAGAACTCTGCGTAAGGCCTGGGAGTTAGCAAAAGCTGTGTGGCTACTGCAATGCTCTGTTGCTATTGATTCTACCACTATTGTTTGCTTATCTTGATCGCCAAATTAAGTTAATTAATGTGGTGGTAGGGTCTTGTCAGCCAAGCAGATGACAATTGTCTGTCATTGGGAAAGGAAATACAGAAGTCCAGGATGGCAAATCTACTTTTCCGAAGGACTGTTACTCTCAGTATAGACAGAGGACACCAGTCTCAGAAATAGAATTTCTGGCCCTATGACAGACTTGGTGAATCTGTTATCTAAGACTCTGCATTTTTAACAAGCTCTCCAGGTGATTCTTATGCATATTGATGTTTGAGAACGACAGTTTTAGGTTATTATTATGATCATCATAGGTGAGCAGGAAATATTTGTTGCACAAGGATTCACTTTTCCCACAAATACTTACTGCTTGCCTGCTATGATGATACTGCTTGTAACGACAGCCACAAATACTTAGGTGGTGCCAGGCACTTACATACGCCAAAAACTGTCCCAAGTCCTTCGTATGTATTAACTCATCCAACCATAATAACCCTTGAGGTAGATATTGTCACCACCTTTGTATAGATGGGGAAAGGTAGATATTGTCACCACCTTTGTATAGATGAGGCACAGAAAGGAGAGGCAATCTTGCCTGGGGTTACACACACTGCTTGTAAGTGACAGAGTAGGGATTCAAACCCAGGGAGCCTGGTACCAGAGGGTGGGCTTTTCACCACTGTACTGTGTGCCTAGTATATGCCCAGGAGACAGAGTGGTGACTAGACAGTCACTGCCCTCAGGAAGCTAATGGCCCTCAGGGGAGAGGATGCCTACTCTCCCCTTGGCCCTGACCCTTCCTCCTGTCCCCTGCCCCCTGCTCCCCTGAAGATCCACGACCTCTCCTACAAATGGTTGCCATGCCCGGGTGAGGCTGCCTCTTGAAGGATCTTGCCTGTCTCTGAGGGAATGTTGCAGGGGTCCCAGCGCTGGCAGATACTCCTGGATGAAAAGTCCAGTGAATGAGACGAGTAAATATTGTAAGGGAAGAGAACAAAATGACTCATCTCCCAGTGGAGGTGGCGAGGTGTTAAGATTTCAGTCCCCTCGGGTTGTCCTTTACAATGATTACAGATGATGACATGGGGGTAATTCAGTGTGCACCTCAGAGCAACCTCAGTCAGCCAGCTCCTCCCACTGCAGCCAGACACCCCCATCCCACACAGGCAGGTGGGGTGGGAGCCCCAGGGGTTACATACATGGGGCTGAAGTTCCCTTTGCAAAACTAATCCTGATACCCAAGCGGGAGAGGGCTGGCGAGTGAGTTGATGCAGTGGATACTTAGGTTTCAGCGGTGACCCTGGGGGCAGGCAGCCCAAATGCCTGGGGGCGATTTCTGGTTTAAAAATATTGCTGTGCTATTTCCACACTTCTAATCTCCTAGCAATTTGGAGCCTGTTTTACGAAACACAGCATCGGGGTGGTGCTCAATGTTAAACGGCAGAGAAGATTAAATGGGCTGAAGTCTGGGTGTCTGTCACATGACAACCAAGCCCATAACTTCCATTTTCTATTAAAAATCCATTTCCCCCTTTAACCAGAAGAAGCTTTGCTGTTGATCTGAGTGTCTCTCTATTTATGAAGTGTTCCCCCTCCTCTTCTTTCTTTCGGTAAATATGCCTGGTTCTGTCTGCAGAGGGAAGAAAGAGCTGCGGGGAGTGACTGAGATTGGAAGGGAAAGGAGGAGTCTCTGTCAGGGGATTTGCTTTCCAAATTGGGACCAGCTTGGAGAGAAGACATGCGGGGAAACTTCATCAGAGCCCAAACTTTGAACTCAATGATGTGATGGGAAAAGCTCGGGTTTGGAGCTGGTTGAATTTTGACTCTGTCTCTTCCAGCTGTAGGATCTTGGAGAAGATGTCAACTCCTTCAGCCTCCTTTTCCTCACCCTTAAAATGAGGCTAACGGTCCCTCTAGAGGCCTCATACCTTTATGTGGGGATTAGATGGCCAAGCCTGGTGCCTCGCACAAGAAGGCGCTCTATAAATGTTAGCTTCCTTTCTTTTGGGGACTCCACACCCTTAGGCCAGTAAGACTTTAGGGAAATAGATGTCCAGCCAAAATGCCACAGTAGTTAGACATGAGGACTACAAGCACTTGGATAACCTCAGGTGCCACTGTCGGGGACTGCTGGACACCTCAAACCTTGCTTTCCGAAGCTTGCAAACCTCCAAGTATCCCCCACTGCCTTTGACCCCCACTGTCTTCCACCACTGAGGCCCAAACTCAATCCAGCTGGTTTCGCCTCTTCTCCCCAAACCCACCCACTGCTCCAGCCTGCAAGGTTTCCACAGGGCCCCCTAACATGCATGCCTCACCCACTGTTGTTGGGCTGTCTTCTCTGGGAGTGCCCCCCCTTGTCACCCCACCTATCCAGGTCTTCCAGCTCAGCTCAGCTCCTACCTCTTCCCAACACTTCTTCTCTGGCTGCTGAATAACTTTCCCCTTCCCTCCCCATAGCTCTTGGCTAAATCAGTGCTTTCAGCTGGCCTCACGCATGGCCAGGTGCTATTGTTTAACCTCCTCGCCTGTTCCCCGTCTCCTTTATAAGCTCCTGGAAGGTGGAGCAATTCTCCTTGATGCCTCCCACCGTACTTGGGATACTGTGGTGCAGCACGGCTGGTGCTTGGTAAATATCTCCTGAGGCGATGAATGTCTTCTCTGGTCCCTGGATCAGAAATGACTGGGGAAGGAGGACACTGAAGGGTGCAGGAGTCAGCTGAGAGGAAGTAGCATTTGGAGAGGGCTTGGAATTCTGCAAGGCTGCAGGGTGGAGCTGTGCCCTTTCATCCCTGCAGTAATCTTAGGTACGTACCCTCGACCCCTCAGGGAGAGTGAACAATCCCCATCTCATATTAGAACGTCCTCATGGGGAATCAAGAACTGCCCCATTCCATTCCACCCTCTAGGCAGCTCTGGGAGGCAGCTAAGATGGTGCAATCACATCCTGCCCTTTTGTAAAGGAGGCTCAGGAGGGCTAAGTGGCTTGCCTGAGGTCACACAGCAGGTGAGGTGTGAACCCCCAGAGGGGAGGTAGTTCTGTCAGACTTCAAGGCAAGGGTCTGGGTCCCCTCTGGGAGCTTGCTGGGGCTTTGTCACCGCTCTGAAGATTCAAATAAGTCTGAGAAGGTGGGGAAGCCCCTGCTGTAGAGGCCACACCAGACTCCATGAGGCCAGAGTGAGGACGTCAGGATCCTACTACTCCTGCTTCTTTCCCTTGAGTTCTGAACACACCCATTGCTTCTGTGGCCACTTACCCGCTGCCCATATGCCCAGCCTTCAATGTGGCACATAGCAGAGATTTGAGGTATTTACTGGTCTCTTGCCTCAGTTTCCTCTTTACGTATTTGCTCACTCCCTTCTCTTGGCAGGTAGGGCCAGGTTAAATTAATGCTTATTTAAGGGTTTCTGCATTCTGAGCTGACAGGTGCCTTGTGATGGTAAAATATGAACCCAATGTAAGTGCAAAATGCTATTGTTTTACACCTGAGGGTGATGTTTCATAATGGCAATGCACTGTCAGAGCCATACGCAGAAATGAATGGTGTGTCTAATCCTCCCTTGCTCCCCCAGACTCAGAAGACAGAAGCTCACATCCCAGGGTGGGAGAAATATGAGGCTCCTTGCCTTTTGCTATAAATCTGCCTTTTCATCAGTCCTGACAGGTGGCTGGACAATCCCAGTCAATTCATCAATTAAATCTACCCATTTGTAGTTGCTGGGAACCTTGTGTCCTTGGCTTCGGCAAGTTCCGAGGCCCAGGAGTGCAGGAAGGCTGCTGTCATTGTGGTTGATGCTCCTGGAGGGAGCAGAAGGGTCCTGGGAAAGTGGCCGTCTCAGGAGGCAGGGAGAGTGGAATGGATTTCCAGCCACTGAGAAGGAGAGTGGGATGTGTGTTTGGAATACGGTTGGGGTGGAGGAAGGGTTGGGGAAAGTACCCAGCCTGAAAAACCATATTCTGTGGTTTGATTTGTCTTCCATGGAGTTTCTGCAGTAGAGCGGGAGGTACATCCCCCAGCTCTGAGGCAAGGCAAAACTGGGTTCTAGCCTCAGCTCTGGCATTTGCACATTGTATCACTTTGGGGAAGTTAGTGAACTTCTCAGAGTCCTAATTTCCTTATCAGTAAAATGGAAATAATAACAATAACACCCCCTAGGGAATTATGAAGATTAAATATAATATTTGCATAATATAAATACAGTAGCTAGAATGGACCTGGCACAGAGCCTGGCCTGTAGTTAACAATGAAGTCAGTGGTGGCTATTATTATTGCTGGAGGTATTATCATTACAGAGGGCTACATCATACTTAGCCTTAAGAATATACTTACCTTCTCACATGAGTCAGTTCCTGAATTCCTCCTTGTCAGGGATTCTCTCGGCTTCCTAAGTCCATTTACAGGCACCATGTAGAGTCTTTCTGTAATGTGATGGATTTTTGCCTCCCAAATCCATGAAGCTGCCAGGGTGAGAGTGCCTGATTAACTAGGTTTCTCAGGAGGCACCCAGGACCCCCGAGCAATGTCCCTGTTCCCAAAAGCAAGGTATTGTCGGAAATACCCAGAATCCAACAGAAATCGCTCCCAGGAAGGAGTGTGCATGTCGTGTGTGTGCATGTATATGTGTGTGCACCTGTGTGTTCTTGGCCAGCTGAAAATGGAAGTTGGTGGCCAAGTTGTGTCTGAGGGAGGTGAAAGTCCCCTCTTTATTATTGCAGTGGTTATACTGTGGTCATACATCACAGAATGGTTAAGACAGTGACTGTAGGGTCAGATTGCCCAACTCTGTGTCCCAGTGCCCTCACTCACTGGTTCTGTGGTCTTGGGTAAGTTGCTTTGATCTCTCAGTGCCTTAGTTTCCTCATCTGTACACTGGGATACTAATAGTACCTATGTTTTAGTGTTGTTGGGATAATTAAAAGAAGTCATATAAGTAAAGTCCCTAGCAACAGTGCCTGGCACATAGAAGATGCTTAACAAATATTTGCTGAATGGATGTCAGTAAGGAAGGCTTTCAGAAAGTGAGAAGAATCTTGGAAGTGGGACCTGCTAAGTGTGTATTCTAAGAAAAACCTCCCGAGCCTCAGTTTGCTGCCTGGAGAAATGGCATGATTTCATGCTCTTGGGGAACACTCTAGCCATAGCAAGTCGGTCATGCTTCCAGAGCTTCTAAGTGTCCTGTGCAGAGCAGAGTCACCAATTTTGTGACTGTCACAAGAGTAGGCAGCATGAGAAGGAGAATGGCAAGGCCATGTGGCTCCCTTCTCCAAGAAAGTGCCTTTCAGCTACTATGAGTGCAGTGCATGGTAGGGACAGCAAATGCATTTGCTGCTAAGAGGATGCTCCTGACACCGCAGCAAGAAGCCCACGAATGTGTTTTCCAGCACGTCTGCTAATGGCTTCATCACAGCTTTTTATGAGACGATGTGAATTGCTCTGACCAATGAGGCTTAATGGCCTTCCTCAACGAGCTGCCTGGTATATTCTCCCCGGAGGCTCAGCTCAGAGTTAAGCCAAGAATATTAATATGGCCGGATGTGGGCCCTCCCCCATCCTATAAAGTTGTGGAAATTGAGGTCAAGTTGGGTCCCCTGCAACGTTCTTTAAACAAGCAGCGGAGTGGTTTGTTTGCTCGTTGATCTTCCTGGTGGAGAGGGAGTGGTTTCCAGCTAGAGACCTGGGACCCTGCCCTCTCTTCCTCTGGGTTGGTGTCCACTTGCTAGGCAGTGGATTTCTTAAAGGGGCAGGCTCCTCAAGAGGAAGGGGGGCACCCCTTGATTCCAACATTCAGGGCTACTGGGATAAGAGCAGGAAATATCTAGGCCTGATGCTGGGATAAGAGGAACAGATGGCCAGTCCTCCCAGTCAGGTGGCCCTGCCACTGCCAGCTGTAATCATAAGAACATTCTCCCATGTGGTTGAGGGTTGGAATGGCACCATGTCAGAGATGGAAGGGGGTCTTTGCAGTCTTGCCCATCCTCTCCCTCCACTTTCCAAGTGAAGGAGCAGATGATCCGAGTGAGGAAGGGAATTGCACAGTCACATGGTGTCAGGGCTGGGTTTAGAAGCTGGGTCTTTTGGCCCTAGTCTAGATCTTATCCACCCACTCTTCTGCTGGCCCTCATTCAGTCTGCTGTGGCAACACATTTCTCAAATTGGCTATCAGGGTCTCCTGCACTCTTCCATCTTCCATTCCAGGCGAGCATCCCGGCTCCCGTAGCCATTTATCTCAGAGCATGGTCTTGAGATCTTTTGCAACTTTCATCTGTGGGACAGTAGAAAGAGCACTATAACTCTCTTTAGGAGCAGTGGGGTCACATTTTAGTTCTATAACCTAACTGTGTGATTCTGAACAAATTCCAAAAATCCCGGAGTTTTCTTTTTCTCTTTTCTTTCTTTCTTTCTTTCTTTCTTTCTTTCTTTCTTTCTTTCTTTCTTTCTTTCTTTCTTTCTTTTTTTTTTTTTTTGAGACAGAGTCTTGCTCTGTTGCCCAGGCTGGAGTGCAGTGGCACGATCTCTGCTCACTGCAACCCCCGACTCCCAGGTTCAAGCGATTATCCTGCCTCACGCTCTCGAGTAGCTGGAACTACAAGCACGCGCACACGGCTAATTTTTGTATTTGTAGTAGAAATGGAGTCTCATCATGTTGGCCAGGCTGGTCTTGAACTCCTAACCTCAGGTGATCCACCCGCCTCGGCCTCCCAAAGTGCTGGAATTACAGGCATGAGCCGCCGCACCTGAAGGCTGGGGTTTTCTATGGATCAGGAACTGTCTCTGATTCACCTTTGCCAGTGCCTGCTATATAGTCAGTGCCCAATAGGTGTTTACTGAATGACTGATGCTTAAAGGTCAGGTGAATGAGTGCAGCCTGTGGCAAGCCTCCGTGGCTCGTGTGGGTATTGTTAGAGCCCATGCTAACCAAGTCTCTCCCTTTGCCTCTCCTGCAGCCCGCCCTGAAGATGTTGGCACCAGCCTCTACTTTGTAAATGACTCCTTGCAGCAGGTGACCTTTTCCAGCTCCGTGGGGGTGGTGGTGCCCTGCCCGGCCGCGGGCTCCCCCAGCGCGGCCCTTCGATGGTACCTGGCCACGGGGGACGACATCTACGACGTGCCGCACATCCGGCACGTCCACGCCAACGGGACGCTGCAGCTCTACCCCTTCTCCCCCTCCGCCTTCAATAGCTTTATCCACGACAATGACTACTTCTGCACCGCGGAGAACGCTGCCGGCAAGATCCGGAGCCCCAACATCCGCGTCAAAGCAGGTAAGGGACAAGACGCCTGCTGCCCCAGTGGCACAGGAGAAGGCTGTGCCGTCATTCTGAGGGTATGTGTGCAACATGCTCGGGGCGGGGGGGCTTGCAAGAAGTCATTCACCCAAGAACAGTTTTGTTGTTCACTTTTGAATCTTAGTTTACCACTTGCTGTGTGTCCATAGGCATAAGAGACTCTTTCTCTTTCTCTCTTTTTCTCTTTCTTCTTTCCTCTTTCTTTCTCTCTTTTTCTCTCTTTCTTTCTCTTTCTCTCTCTCTCTCTCTTTTTGAAACAGAGGCTCACTCTGTCGCCCAGACTGGAGTGCAGTGGCGAGGAGACACCTTCCTAAGCTTCAGTTTTCTCATCTGCAAAGTGGATGCAACTACCTACCTCTGTATCACCACACGTGATGGTTAAATGAGATGGTGCTCATTTAAATGAGGTGCTCACTTCAGCCCTTGACTTATAGAAAATCCACAGTGAGGTTTTCTTGAAGCCTTTTATTGAAAAATAATACATAAAGAAAAGTGCACACATTATAAGTATGTAGCCTGATGAAATTTTACAAAGTTCAACTAACACTCAGATCAAGAAATACAACATCAGGACCTTCGAAGCCTTCCTCAAGCTTCTTTTCCCACACTATTCCCCTAAGAGCCACCACTATTCTGATTTCTAACAATATAGATATTTTGCTTATTTATGAACTTTATACAAATGGAGTCCAATGGTATGTATTGTCTAGACCTTTTGCTCACCATTCTGCTTATGGGATTTACCCTTACTGCCGTGTGTGGTAGGAGGTTGGTTGGTCTCACTGCCGTCTAGTGTGCCATCATGCAGCTAGAACACACTTTCTTTGTCCGTTCTACTGCTGAGGGGATGTCTGAGGATAACATATCTCATGAGAAAAGGCATTTTGGTAAAATTCATAATGAAATACTTTTAGCAGTGAAGGATTTTGGTCTTTGGAAGAGTAGATGGAGGGAAGGAAGTAGGGTTTCTCAGGTGGTCTACTTTAAGAAAAAAGAAAGTCTCATTTCTCTGGATTAGGTCAGGAGGCCAAGGGGGACAGCTTAGATCAGCCATTCTTCACTAGGACGTCAGGGTACACTGGCGTGTCATAATCAGTGGCAAGGTGGGTCTCATTATAAAGAACTGAAGTTTTGGGAATGGTTTTCTACTTAGAAGAGCTTTTCAACTTAGAGACCCAGCCCACTGCAATGGTGCCAGGCCTAGGTCATGCCATCTTTTCCAGGGACTGTATTGGGCCAACCAAGGAGAGTGGTTCTGGGAAAGGCCTCCCAACCAGCATGTGGTGACAGACCCTCTCTGACTTTTTGGAGTCCTTTTGCCTTAGGGACACCTCTCATAAGAGCAAGGTTTCAAGTAGCTGGGAACGGGAGTGTGTAGGGGTGAGGTGGGGTGAGAGCTCTGCCTCATTCCATCGGATGGTTTGGGGCTAGACCATGAGCTCTTAGAACACAGAGATTTGCTCAGGGTTTCTCCCTGGGCTCCCCATGGACTCTTTTTAGGAGCAAGTTCTTTGCACTGCTCAACCCCAGTGCAACACCAAGTGCTGGACTAGGAGCCCTGAGGCCTGGATTTGGAGCCCAGCTCTGGCCTCCACAGCGTGGAGGATTGGGTTAAGCGGAAGGGACCGTGTTTCCTGTCACCTCCCCCTCATTGGGTTAGGATGCAGTTTTCATAGTAAGTGTATAAATGTGTTTTTACAAATGAAGAGATTAAGACAAAGAGAAGTTAAGTCACTTGTCCAAGGGTACACAGCCAGTTAATCACAGACGTGCAGCTGTCATGAAAAGTGACATTATCAAAGTGCTTTCCTTGTGCTGGGCCTTTCATATGCTGCTCTTATGGTGATTTCCTTTTATAAATGAAGAAACTGAGGCTCCAGAAGGTTAACCAACCCTTGTCCAGGATCACACGGCTGGCCAGTGGAGGAGGCAGGGCCCACTTGTTAGATGCCATTAACCATAAACCTCTGCTGACTCCCTGGGACATCACGGGTGGCGTGCACTCCAGCCCGCCCTTTCCACTCTGCCACCCTGCCTCCCTCCAAGGTCCATTCCCCTTGTTCTCCTCTGTGCTCTCTCATATCTGGAGTCAGGGCCCTGCCCAAACCCATGGAAGGGCTGGACCACAGATCCACACAGCCACCAGTGCCTCTCCTCTCTTCTCTTTCTTCCACCTCAACTACATCTCCTCCTCATCATAGCCACAACTTGGAGAAGGGCAAAGAATAAAGGCCGAGGGAGGGCCAGGGAGAGCCAGGCTGACTGGAAACACAATCAATTAAGAGACTCTTGATGATGCCAGAGGGGCTGCAGGTGCACAGTCAGGGGGTGGGGATGGGCTGCCAGGGCCCTAAGTGTCACCTTGGCAACCATCGCAGGGAGAGGAGGAGGGCACGCTGCCCAGGTGCCTGCTGAGGGACAAGGTCGGGAGGCAGCAGGGCTCTGGATGTTCCAGCTTTACTTGGCAGAGAAGGGCATGGAAGGATCAAGCGAGGCCTGGGAGAGGCCAAACAGGGGAGGACAAGGCAGAGGCAGAAGCCTGGGTCCCATTGGTAGGGCTGGGTCTGCCTGCCTGTAGGGGCCAGACACATACAGTGGCTGCAGGTGGCAGTGCCCCAGAAGCCAGCTGAGGCAGGAGGTGGGCACTGTGGGGGAAGGGATGGTTCTTCAGGGGCAAGGTTGGGGGTCAGGGAGGGGTGCTCTAGAGGCTGCAGCCAGGGTCAGAAATGGGGAGAAAGCGGCAAGGATGCTCTGTTTTGGAGAATCTTGGAGACTGTGTCCATGTCTCTGGAGTTCTGTGTGCTCAGAGACAATCACAGTCCCAAACATTCTCTCCCTTTGTCCTTGTAAGTTCAGGATCTGAACTACATTTCCCAGCCTGCCTTTCATGTTGAGAAGCCCAAAACTCAGTTGTTAGAGCCTGTGTCACAGGTTTTGTTTGGGTGCATTATGGTCACTGTGTCCAAAATAATTGCCACCCTGGGTCTAACAATAATTCAGGAAATCTGGTTTGGTTTTCTTACGGGAATTCTAGCGTCTTTCCGTATTACCTGCACATCCCTTTGGTGAATATAACATTGCAGGGCTTAGGTGCTGCCCTCAAGGCTTTTAAGATCTAATATGATTTGCTAATACCGAAATGGGAGAGGTTGGAATTTGGATGGATGGTCTTGCAGAGG
The DNA here is from genome assembly GCF_002776525.5 of Piliocolobus tephrosceles. NCBI lineage: Eukaryota > Metazoa > Chordata > Mammalia > Primates > Cercopithecidae > Piliocolobus > Piliocolobus tephrosceles. The sequence goes on along the minus strand of NC_045446.1, from coordinate 107,461,293 downwards.
GAGGCCAGATATTTTTGAGGGAGAAGAGGCTGCCCAGTAGGATGGGGGGGAGGTTGATGGAGAAGGAGTTGCCCAGACAAGAACAAGATCATGGCAGGGGCTTCTGGGCTGGCTAAGAGGGAGGGGGGAAGGAAGAAGTGAAGAAGGTGAGGCTGAAGGAGCAGAGGGAGTTGAGCTGACTCTCTGTTCCTTTCTGGGGACCCTCACCACATCCTTGTGACACTCTTCTCTTCCCCACTGCCAATCTCTCTGCAGTTTTCAGGGAACCCTACACCGTCCGGGTGGAGGATCAAAGGTCAATGCGTGGCAACGTGGCCGTCTTCAAGTGCCTCATCCCCTCTTCAGTGCAGGAATACGTTAGCGTTGTGTCTTGGGAGAAAGACACAGTCTCCATCATCCCAGGTAAGAAGTGTCCTGGGGCTATGGCAGACGGGTGCTTGCTTTGTGGGGACTGGGTAAAGTAGAGATGCCGGAGCTGGTTGTTGAGTTCAACAAGATCTTGAGATTGGTCTTGGGGAGTGATTTGTTATTGTTCTGGTGATGCTTTGGCAAAAAAAAAAAAAAAAAAAAAAAAAGTGTCTTTGGTCTTGGCCTGGCACGTCTCTGTGTGGGGTGTTGAAGACCCACACGCTGGTGGTCTTGGCTGGGTGTGAGGGTGCCATCAGACACCGAGTGCAGTGGAAGCCCCATCCTTTCTGACTGCTGGGGTTTTGCTTGACCCAGTCCTGAGGCAAGGCTGGAAGCACCTTACCTGCGAAAGGTGGCAAGGGGACGAGGGATGAGAAGAGGATTTGTGGTCTGTGTTCCTGTGTTGTGTGACTAAAACAGTGAGCACTGCCTCCCTGGAGGACCTGACTTCAGGAAGCATGTGTATGGGGACTTTCCTTCTTTCCTTCTTGCATGAGTTGGCTAAAGACTCCATCGGAATTCTAGCTGGCCTCACTTTGAGGCTGATGTTGGGAGATGGGGTTCATACCATGTTGTGGGTTCATCTCATTACAGCTGCTGTGATTGCGAGTCCCTCATTATTGGCTCCTTTTACCTCTGTGGGGTTGTGTCTCCCACAGGAAAATAGGTATGGAAGCCCCAAGAGAGGACCTCAGGTCCTTAAAATACCTCTAGGCCTCCATTTACAAAACTGTGGGATTTTTCCATCACCAATTTCTTCATCTCTGCATGTTGCCGGGGTTCTGCTGCGTTTTCTTCCTTTCTCAACCAAGGACCTTTGTTTCCCTTGCTGTAAATTGGAGCAACTGGACCAGGTGATCTCTGAGTGCCCTTTGAGCATTAAGGTCCCATAACTGATTGTATGAAACGATTCTTGCTCCTCAGCGTTGATGGTTTAGTTGGGGAAGATAAGACTTCTATTCATGGAATCTTTAAAGCAGGGGTTCTTAAGCCTGCTACCCATTTAAATCCCGGAGGAGCTTCTTTAGAAACACCAGTGCTGGCCGGGTGCGGTGGTTGGTGCCTGTAATCCCCGTACTTTGGGAGGCTGAGGTGGGTGGATCACGAGTTCAGAAGATCGAGACCATCCTGGCTAACACAGGGAAACCCCCTCTCTACTAAAAATACAAAAAATTAGCTGGGCGAGGTGGCGGGCGCCTGTAGTCCCAGCTACTCGGGAGGCTGAGGCAGGAGAATGGCGTGAACCCAGGAGGTGGAGCTTGCAGTGAGCCGAGATCGCACCACTGCACTTCAGCCTGGGCGACAGAGCAAGACTCCATCTCGGGAAAAAAAAAAAAAGAAACACCAATGCTTAGCCTCAAATCAACTGAATCAGACTCTCCCAGGAGTAGAGCCTGGGCATCAGCCTTTTCAATGCTCGCTAGGTGGTTCTGATGTGTACCTAGGACAAGAACCATGCTCTGGCGTGTTGACAGCTAATGCAGCAGGAGACTTTCTTTGAGACATTAATTTGCCTTTTACGCTCAGTACTTTTTCCTTCTCTCAGTTCCAAGCAGATGGCCAGGCCATTATATCTCTAGACTTCAGAGCTGGTAGCAGGATGGGAATTCGAAGCTCCTGGAAGACAGCTGCTCCTCCTGTCTTTTGTAAAACCATAGGCTAATAGCAAAGGTTAGGAAGGGTGTTTTGTCTGGGGAGGAGAGCCTCTGAGGGCAAGGAGCAAAGAGGAGATGAAAGGATGCCAGGGTTGGGGACCGTGCGGAAGGCTGCTCCCTGGACGCAGCCAGAAGAAGCGGTTGGACCCGCAGGGGTGGCTGTGTGGGGCCCTGCAGGGTCCGGGACTGAGGCCAGGGTTCTTGTGTTCAAATGAGTCACAAGGTGCACAGCCCAAGAGCCAAAGCAATCATTCAGGCAGGGACCATGGGCTGGTGAGGACCAGAGGTACCCCGGAACTTGGCATACCCTGGGAGAAGCCCCAATAATGTTGGGGACAATCTCCTGCCTATCTAGTAGAGTCAGATTTAAGGTGATTTAAAGAACATAAAGAAATGTGGTGTTCCTCATATACTTAAGTTTATGGACTAAGCATTATATCCATTTATAATGATAATTTTTGCATTACAATTTGGGGGGTGCTTACTATATCCCAGGTACAGGGCTCAGAAACTTCCATACAGGATCTCTTTTTATCATCACAAAAAGTCCATAAATGTGTTTTCCCCTCTCCACTTTACAGAAGGGGAAACTGAGGCTCAGAGAAGCAAAATACCTTCTGAATCACACTGAGCAGAGGGTGGGGCTGGAACCAGAGTCTGTTTTTTTAACCTGTGTGGTTAACCCCACACAGACATGCTTCCCCCACCATATAAATGTATCCAGTAAAGTGTTACTCTAGCTACAGTGGAGGCTTTAAATGTGTGCGGTAGGCAGTGAGGGCTTTGACTTTAGGAAGGGGGACAAATTGATGTAGGGACGACTTCATGGAATCAAGTGCAGTGTGGTGATTAAGAGCCTAGAATCTAGGACCAGACTACCCGCATTTAATACTCACTCCATTGCTTACTAGCTGGGCGAGTCGTTTACTCCCTCCGTTTCCCCACCTGTAAAATGGACTCATAGGGTTCGAGTAAGAATTAAATGAATCAATATATGAATAATGTCAAGAACACTGCTGGACACTTGCTGAGCACGTGGTTATAGCGAGGTTATAGCGATTATTAGGTGGAAGAGAGCACTGGCGCTGGCTGTTTGCTGCGGTGGTGTGTGTTTCTGGTATGGAGTGGTGTCTGTGTTCCCCATGCGACTGCAGTTCCCACGGGCCAGCACTGGATCGTTCTCATCCACACATCCCCACTTCTGCACTCAGGGTAAATAAAAGCTCGCTAAATGATCAGTGAGTAGATGAATGGGTGGCTGGAAGAATTCTGGAGGAATCTGGGGAATGGCATGGACAGAGGCATGGAATAAGGACAGCAGGCTGGGCGTGGGGTCGGGAGAAGACCAGATCAGATAGGAGAGAAGGAAGGTTAACTGGTTCCTGTGCTTAGGAGCTGGAGGCAGGGAGCTTCCCCCAGGCAGCCCTTGTAGTTGGTGCTTCAGGGCTGTCTTTGATGTCAAGACTGGGCTGGTGGCCCCAAAGGGCATAATTATCAGGGAAGTGGCCTTGATGCTAATCTGCGGGGCTGTGTTAAGCTTTGGTTTTGCAGAACCCCTTTCTTTAGTTTGGCCTTGGAGAATTTTCTTCTCCTGCCCAGCCCTCCAGCCCTATCCATAATCCTTCTAGATCATTCTACAGCTACATGTTAGATCCGGGGCCAGTCTTCCCCAAGCACAGAAATCCAACTAGCATAATCATGGAGGACTCCATGAGAACCAGAGAGAGTGGAGTTTTGTCTTGTCCAGGCTCTGTAGGTGAGGGGACCAGAACTCGGGCCCACATGCCACATGCTTTAATTTTGGCAAAGGCAGGTAGTTTGATTTTTTATAAAAATAGGGTTTTTTTTTCCACTAACCATATTCACACTATGCCCAGTATGTGTGCTATGTGTGTGTGTGCATTTTGAGGTGGGGAGGCTGGATGGCACTTCTCATGGTAGGGGAAGATTACATGCAAGTTGCCCTGAAGGTTAATGGAAGATGGAGGAGCCAGGGATACTTCCCTCTGATGCTTCAGGATCAGCTTCCGGAGCCAGAGGAACTGTGTTGACTTTGATTTCTGGATCTACAGGGCTGGGCTCAGCTTCTCCACAAACCGCAAGTCTGGGAGGAGCTGGAACACAGAAGGAGGGGCAGGGAGACTGGTGTGGGCCCATCAGAGCCCCAGGAGGCATCCCCTTGGGGATGCAGGTACCCTGGGAGGAGGGGGCCCTCATGTGGTTGCAGCCCCTGTGGATGGGAGCTGGCTGTCCCACGCCTCTTTCTGAGGGAGTCTGGGAAGAATTGAAGGCTTGGGACCAAAACAAGCTCCATGAATTGGGTGTTTACTCACAGGTTAGCCTTCCTGGCTATCTCTGGCTATCCTGAAGCTGGCAAAGGAAACTCTCACCAGCTTTTTGGCTGTGCTTTGCCCAGGGCAGTGACAGGCTGGAGAAATAGCTCAAAGTGTTACCCTTTAGCCACCTACTATACCCGCCTCCACTCCCTCAAGCAGGTCATCTTTCCATCCCACTGTTTAAAGACGTGTGTATAAAGCTCAGAGCCTCTCACTTTGTATCTGGCAGACTCCCACCCTTGCTTCTCTCTCCAGGGATTTGGTCCTGGTGTGAATTGGCTCTCCAAGGCTGGCAGGGTGGGGGTAAGAGGGCCAAGGGCTGAGCACAAACATAAATTAAAATTAAGGCCTCCAGTGAAGCTGAGATGTGGTTTAATTTCCCATCTGCATGATCACCATTACAATACATGTTATTGGATGTAAAGATAAATCCGGCCCTGTTCCTAATAGCTTTTAATTTCCACCAGACCTGATTATATCAATGCGGGCCCCTTGTGGGAGTTTCCCAGCATGCTCTTCCCCAGCATCCTGACTGGCTGTCTCGGCCCCAGCGGGGAGTTTGGGACACTGCTCAGATGCGGGCCAGATGTGTCTGCTGCTGCTCAGGAAGACAAGCCTACATCAGCTCCCTTGTCCATGCAAATGGGAATACTGAGTTGTCACCGTGCCTTGGCCGGCTGAAAGTGTGCTGAGGACACTGTTTGTTGTGAGTAGGGAGACACAGGGGCAAGGAGGCATCTGGCCAGAGGGGTCCTGTGACATGAGAAAGGGTCTCCTAGTGTCGTATAAGGATTCCTATCAGGCAGTGCTTCCTCCTAGGAGCTCGCCTTTGGCCAAGAGAGCAAAGTAAACCACCAGCCTCCCTAGAATAATGAACTCCAGAGTTCCAGGGTGACAAGTGGGTTTTCATAGCTCTCATTCGATTCAGCGATCTCTTCTGCCTGGGGTACAGTGGACCCTTCCTCTCTGTTGACGCCCTGCCCCTCTTTTGTCCCTTACTCTTCCACGAGGCCAGAGGTCTGCCAGGCAGACAGTACTACCCTGGTTTCGTTCCCGGAGCCCTGCCTTCATTCTATCTTGCGTCCTAGTCTGTTATTTCTGTCTGTCTGCAGCAGGAGGGTGTACGACTGTATCTTTTTCATCTTTTTATCCCCAGAACCAGCACAGCACTGTCACAGAGGAATAATAATAATAATAACAAGATGAATGATAATACCTGTCATGTATGGAGACCTCGTTTGGGTTCGGCATTTTACATTTATTATCTCTAAACCTCACAATAACCCTTTCAGAGAGATACTGTTTTTATGTTCTGCTTTTGTTTTTATTTCCTCATTTAATAAATGAGGATGTTGAGGTCCAGAGCAGTTAAGCACGTTACCCAAGGCCACAGCTAATAAGAGATGTGGCCTGGATGTGAGCTGGTCTTCCACGTTCCTCTACTTCCCGCCGCCTCTCCGGAGCAGGCTCGGAATCGTTAGGAGTCGGGTGTCCTTAGGTTTCAGCATAGGAGGAGGGCCCATCTCTGTCTCCTGCACTTGCCTGGGAACAGAACCCTATCACCAACCCTTGTGCTGACCTCTGGCTGTGTGTGCAGTGACCACAGGCTTGGGCTCCTCTGAAGGGCAACAGATCTCCAGCTTAAAAACCAGTGAACAAAACAGCCATCCTAACAAGAAGGCTTTGTTGGGTTCTGGCTCTGTTTTTGGCCCCGTGGGAGACACAAAGACTGTCCTAAACTGGGAATTTAGGATTCGGCTCATGTTGTCGGCTCTGATGGACAGGGATGGATAATCTCAATACAACAAACAAATGTGATCTTGGTTTGGCTTTGGAATGCAGATTCAATTTATTAATTACATTTCACTCAGGCTGACATGAGGGTCACTTCTTTGGATCCCACGAATCTACACCAATTTGAATGGGAGATAGGCACAGAGAGGGGAGGTGGTGCCAGTGCTGGAAACCAGTTTGGGCCACATGTAGGCTGTGAACATGTGGAATCACAGACTGTGAGAGCTGGAAAGTGCCCTGGAGACTGTGTCACTCAGCCTCTGCATTTATGGATAAAGAAACCCAGGTCCAGACCAACACTCTCCCCTGCCATCTTCTCTCCTGTCTCCTGCTCTCTCTCAGGGCACATGATTTTAACTACTCATGGGCACCTTTGTATTTCACTACAGATACCAGATATTTTTCCTCCTTTGTCTGTCTGAAGCCTACGCATCTTTCAAAGTCTGGTTCAAATACTACTTTTTCCATGATGTCTTTCCTCGATTTCTGCTAAGGATGGATTTAAAAGTCACCCAGATTAACCCACTCCAAGGGGCTCCTTTTCTGAACTCCCTCCAAACTTTATCGGTTCCTTGCTCAAGACACTAATCGTACTTTGTCCTGTAATTTTTTTAAAAAGTCTGTGTTATCTCCATTACAGGAATGTATAATCATCAGGGGCAGGATTCATATTTTATTCAGACCTCTCTTTCTCTCCAGTGATTAATGGTGATGACAAAATGACAGTCTCTCCCCTACTGAACTGTCCTGTGGCATGGAGGACACCGGGAGACCTGCCTAAAGTCCCGTAGCAAATCGGTGGCATTACCAGGTTCTCAGCTTGGTGGTCCTTCACCTCCATAATGCCGAGTTGCTTCTGTGGGTTCCTCTTGTGATTCTCTGCTGTTCGGGTATAGAATTGGAGACCTAAGCTCTCAAGTACTTACGAGTCTGGAGAAAAGCGGCTGGGATTGTCACCCTGCACTAGTGGGAAATAGACGATAGATCCGAGGCAATTCAACAAAAGGGGCTTGGACCCCTGCTGGGTGCCAGGCACAGTGCCAGGCCTTGCAGAGGAGTCCAGGTTGGCCATGATCTGTTCCTTTCCTGGCTTCTGTCTGGGGACTATAGTGTCTTCCCACAAAGAGGAGGATGCCACAGGAACATTCTTTCTGTTGATGGCCACGCAGTAAGGCATGCTGAAGGAGACGGGGCTCAAGTCAGGCCCTGGAGTCTGTGACCAGGTCAAGAGGGCAGAGAGAGCACTTTGGATGGAGGTGACAGTGCAGGCACAGGCAAGTGGGCAATGAAAGGGTGGGGTGATCTGGGAACATGGCTGGAGGGTAAGAAGAAGTAGTGAGCAACCTGAGAGGTCACTGGGCCATTTAACTCATGGAGGTACTGCCTAGTTCTAGGGAAAAAGAATAAGGGACAACATCATAATAATGAGTGATATTTATTGAGCACTTACTAAGTTGCCAGGCTCTGTTCTAAGCATTTGACATATGTAGCTTGCTTCACCTTCTCAGCAATCTAAAGAGAAGGGGACTTTTATCCCCCCATTTTGCAGATGGGCAAGTAGAGGTACAAGAATGCTAAGTAAATTGCTTAAAGGTAGTAAGTGGTGGAGCCACAACTTAAACTTATGTATTCAGACTCCATCATCTGTGCTCCTAAGTGCTGCACTAAATTGTCTCCCACAGAATTCACATATATATAACATTATATATATATGAGACGGAGTCTCACTCTGTTGCCCAGGCTGGAGTGCAGTGGCACAATCTCAGCTCACTGCAAGCTCCGCCTCCCAGTTCAGGCCATTCTCCTGCTTCAGCCTACCCAGTAGCTGGGACTACAGGTGCCCGCCGCCACCCGCGGCTAATTTTTTGTATTTTTAGTAGAGATGGGGTTTCACCATGTTAGCCAGATGGTTTCAATCTCTTGACCTCGTGATCCGTCTGCCCTGGCCTCCCAAAGTGCTGGGATTACAGGTGTAAGCCACTGCGCCTGGCATATATATATATATATACTTTTTGAGATGGAAGCTCGCTCTGTCACCCAGGTGATCTTGGTTCACTGCAACCTCCGCCCCCCCAGGTTCAAGTGATTCTCTTGTCTCAGCCTCCTGAGTAGCTGGGATTACAGGCGCACACCACCGTGCCTGGCTAATTTTTGTATTTTTAGCAGAGACAGGGTTTCACTGTATTTTAAAACTCCTGCAAACCAACAAGAAAAAGACAATGCGACAGAAAGTTGGAGAACAGTTATGAGCAAACAATTCACAGAAGATATAGTGGGATGTGTGGAAAGAAGACAGGCTGTGGAGTCTGCTAGTCTTAATTGATGACCTTGCAAGTTACTTCCAAAGCCTCAGTTTAATCATCTATAAAATGGGAATAATAAAACCTATTGCACATAGAATCCTTGAAATAAATTTGGGCCTCAGAGGAGACTCAAATTCCTAAATGGGAAAGGAGTCACCTAAATGCATCAAAGAAATTGCCCATCTAGCTTCCTGCAGTTGTGCAACCTTAGACCTCATCTCCCTCGCCCCATCTTCTCCATTGTCTGGCATCATCACCCACCACCTGTGCTACCTCTTTTGGGTGCTGAGCTAGAGGTGGTAAGCTAGGGGCTGTAGCCACCCAAAGGGGTGATGGTTCTAGAGTCACAGATGGAGAGTGAATCCCCCTAAATATGATCTTGAGAAAGCTACAAAGGACTGTGCAAGATGGATCAACCACCATCATGTTTTTATCTCAAATATTCCATGATATTCACTGAATAGAATGACAGAAACAAAGTGCCTAGGATGTAGTATTAATCTCTGGATTCACTAGCACCTTGCAGGGTACCTGATAAACATTTTCTGTTGAGGGAAGGGATGGAGGTGCTGTTTGGTACCAACATAGTAAAGATCAGCTCCGCAAACTGCAGGGTGTCTAATTTGCTCCAAGTGCTCAAGCCCTGGTTCAATAAAAACTATTGTCTCTCAAACGATACAGTTTATAAAGTGCTTTCAGATGATGTCACTTGCTCCTCACAGTAGCCCCCGTTACCTTGCCCATTTTATAGGTGTGGACACAGAGGCAGTGTGGCTTAGTGACTTGTGCAGGCAGAAGAGGAGTGAGAGGGGAGGCAATAGATGTGTATGAGTCCATAAGTGTATGTAGGGCCCCACGGCAGGCACCTGCGTGTAATCTCATTCAATCATGCTTGGAACCCTCGGAGGGAAACATGCTACCCCCATTCTTAGATATAAAGAAAATGAGATTCAGAGAGGCCGAGTGATTTGCTCCAGGTCACACAGCTTCCAAGTGGCAAGGCCTGGGTATGGACCAGAGCTTCTGTCCCCAAAGTCCAAGCCTCTTCCTTGTAACAGTGACTCCAGGCAGAGCGCTGTCCTAAGAACTCCCAGCAATTACTGTCTCCCTCATCAAGGCAGTTAGAGAGCGGAAAAGACAGCTGGTCCTTAATTTGGCTGTTGTTTGTTTATTGTTTGCTTCGGTGAGAAAGGAAGCCTCGGACTCAGACATATTGTATTCTTCCTTGAAGTGTGGAGAAAATCCTACCTGCCAAAGCTGTTAAGCACGTGATTACAAGAAAGCACTGGGAGGCAGCAATGGGATTCTCTCCCTAAACTGAAATGATACTCACAGTGGCAAGAATCATTGGTAGGAAAATAAGTGATCAGTTACTGAGCTCATCTGTGATAAGTGTTTTTCTCCATCATTTTATTTAAGCTTCACAGGTGCCCTATGTAGTCAGTATTATTATTATTCCCATTTTGCAGATGTGGGGCCTGAGGCAGAGAGTCACAGAGGTCAGCCTTCCCAAGGCCATACCCTGAGGAAATGACGAGGCAGAATCTGAGCCCAGGGCAGTGTGATTTCAGCTCTTAGAGATAGCTTGGGCCACTTCTCCATCTGTGCCCTGCAGCCGGCATCTCCTTCAGTTTGTATGGTGCCCTCTGGTTTATAAAGCCTGTTCACCAGTATCATCTTATGAATCCTCCCAAACACATCTGCGGGAGACACAGGTTTAACAGACTCATTTAACAGACAAGGCAATCAGGGCACTGAGGGACCTGCCCAAGGAGGGGCACACCAGAACTCTGGTTTTGATGCCTATGCCCCAGGAACTCTCAAAGCACCCCCTCCCAGAGAGCACGCCCACAGCTCCCTAGAACTCTTTCCAATATCCCAGCAGGCGGGCTGCTCTGCGCTTGCACGCCAGTTGGTTGGTTCCAGAACCATCAGCCGCACTCCTCAGTCAAGCAGAAATGTCTCGTGTTCACAGGTGCCTCTGGCGGCGTGTGCATGTGTCATGTTTTGCTTTTCCATTTAGTTCATGGCAGGCGCTGCATTTCCAGAGCACCCCCTGGGTGAATTTCAGCAGATTTAAGACAATTGCAGGAAAACGCTGTGCCCTGGGATCACACCGTGGCGGTGGACACAGAGCAAGCAGCATTGTTTGGTTAAGTTGGCACCTCTGAAAGTTACCCTGAAATCAGAGCAGAATTCTTTATAGAAGGTTATCCTACACATAAATCATCATCAGGCTACCTCATTTTTGTTTAATGCCTACCTAACTGTGCTGTAGTCTAAAAATGTGTGTTTAGTGAAGTCAAGGGTTGCAGGGAAATTATAGGGTTTTCAAAAACCCATTTGCTTTGCTGGTGTTCACATCAGAATCAATCTTGCCTTTAGTTCTCAATCTCATCACAAACATGCAGTCTTGCTTGCCGAATTCTGGCATTTAATGTAGGGTAGCATTTATTCAGAAGAAGCCAACGGTGCTTACAGAATGGTAGAGCTATGTATAGATGGCACTTCCTGCCAAGCCTTGATTTTGAACTCTGTTGTGTATCAATGAGAGCCAGAGCTGGTGGAGATGGTGCTATGGTTCTGTGCGGAGGCCTGTGCTGGGTAACAGTGGGCGGGGTGGTCTGCGTCCGCAATGCCACAAGCCTCAATGTGTGCGAGCACATAGTAGGCACCCAGGCAATGTTTGTCGAATGCTTAGAGGACGGTTTAGCCGGGAAGGTGACTGATCCTTTAGATTAAGTTGTAAATGGGATGGATGAGAATGAAGGGGCGTGTGCGGCTGTACCTGTTTCCGTGGCTGCTGGAAAAAAGCCACCATTTGCTCCTGTTCTGCTCTGAAGAAGCAGGGCTTGCTTGGAATCTCTTCTGTGATGAAGTGAAGCTGTTTAGAGAAGCAAAATCCTGTGGGCTCTGGCCTCAGAGGGACCTGGGTTCCAACACTGACCCTGCTCCTAACTTGCCTTCTGACCCTGGCCAAGGTCTTAACCTTTCTGAGCTGCACATTTTTCAGTTGTGAGGATTCAAAATCAGGTACTTTTATTTTCTGTATAGAGAAAATACTTTTTCCATGTATATAATGTATTTTTCTATATAGATCTGTTTTCTATATACAGTTTCTCTATGCGTAGGTTTTCAGTTTTTCCTAGGGCTAGACAGACGCATGTCCACAAGCTGCCCTGGCCTTAGTCGTCTTTGCTGTGTAGCCTGGGAGGTCTCTGTGAGGAGTGAGACCATCGGTGTGAGCATTTAGGAGGGCAGACACTGCTGCCCTGACACAGAGGGTCACAGGCTCATGTGGCCTTCAGGGCTAAGGGCCTGAGGGCAGGATGTGGAGGATCCTAACCCTCATGATGGGGCAGAGAGGCAGGGACACCCTTAGTGTTACCCCCTAAGGCCAAAGCCCAACGGTCCCATTATGCTCTTTGTTTTTGTGGGCCTGGTGTCTTGCTGTGTGCAGAAGCCTCTGGAATTTAAATACGAGTCTCTGTAGCTGCCAAGCTCGACTTTCAGAGTGGAATTTCAAGCCGGTTGGAGCCGGGCACAGACCTTCCCATCCCAGTATGGAGGGCAGGAGGGGCCCTGGGCCTGGACAAAGGCCTCTAAGGTTGAGGTGTTTCCTCTCACACCTAGAGACTCCTCTTCACCTCCGGCTCAGAGCAGTTTGGGGCTCAAAGTATGTCTGAATACCCAAGCCATTAGGGCGACAGGATCTGCCAGAATCCTGAAGACACCACTGAGAGGCAGACAACTAAATGGGAGAAGGGCCTGTGGAAGTGGGTGGCCGTGAAGGTGGCCGTGGGTGTGGGTGGAGTCTGGGGCTCTGCCAGGTGTGGAGTGAGCTTCATCCTATGTGAGAGTCTGGGGGCTTCTCTGAGACTTTGTAACAAAAGAATCCCTTCTAAGAGTGCGTGGCTGGGGTCCCTCTTCACTGCCCCTCATAGTGGGACACAGAAAGGGAAAAGACTTGCATTGAGAATGTTCCAGAACCTGTGGCTACTGCACAGTCCTAGGAAAGCCATTTTGCAAAGCCTGATGGAACATGGTTGTACCCTAGGACCTGCGCCCAGGAAGGGATACAAAACCACAGCTTCTGGTTCTGTCAGCCTGTAGCTGTGCCAGCCATAGCTGTGCCAGCCATGTCTGACGTCGATGTCATCCCCTAAATCTATCTAAACGCCTATGTTGGCATAAGCAACAATCCGTTGATTGAATTTTTAGTTCATTATTTAATTTAGCAAATGTTTTTTGGTGCTTCCTGTGTGCATGATGGGTGCTGTGTTATGTAGACAGTGATTCCCAGGGGTCTCTGCTTGAGGATCTCAAGGGATTTGGAGAAATTCCTCTTCCCACGCACCAAAGAAACTAATTTTAATTAAAATATATATGCGTGCATGTGTATAAATAGCATGCATGATGTACTTTGTACATATTGAATAGGTACATATATGTATTCACACACTCATGCACACACGGATCTTTTTTTACCCATGGAAAGCGGAAAGAGACTTACCTGTGTAGACCCCAGCAGTGCCCCAGAGCAGGGACCTAAGAAAGATGTCTTGGTGTTTTGAATTTTAGGGACAGCCTTGGATGAACCACTGTTTCATGAGCCTGTTAGGCATATGAAGGGTGGGCAGAGGTATGGAAACATTTGGGGACACCGTGCCAGCCTTCAGGGTCTAATAGGCAAGATGAGTATGGGACACAAGTGACCCAACGCAAGGCAACAACACAACACAACACACAAGAGTGTAATGAGGGTGCAGGAGAGCAATCAAGTTCTTGGGGGACTGAGAGGTGGGGGACACCCATCTTTTGTGATTAGAGAAGATGCCCTGTAGGAAATGGCCCCTCCTCCTGGGTCCTGGAGAAGGGGTCTGTTTTGGCAGGCTGAGCTCCTACAGGGGAGCAATGTTCTAGATCTGCCAGCTCTCAGCTTTAGAGTCCCCTGGGGAGCTTACGAAAACCACCAGTGTCTAGCCCTGACCCCAGGACAATTAGATCAGGATCCTTGGCAGTGAAACCCAGGCATCTGCATTTGTTAAAGCTCCCTGTGTGATCCCAGTGGGCAGCTGGGGTCTGGGTGAGGGAGGCTGTGCCAGTGAACTCCTGGAGAGCTGAGAACAATGGGCTGCTCTTGGGGAAAAGCAGCCTGGCTGGGCTCAGGATGCATCACAGGTGGGATATAACTGATGTTGTGTGAGTTGTATGTAATCAAAGGGCAATGGGGAGCCAGTGAAGATTTTGAGTGGGGCATGGTTGGGAAGGAATTTTAGGGGTTGGTCTTCAGTAATCAAGGATGTTTCCAGAAAAGTGGAGGGTCATCCCTGGCTTCAGCCTCCTGGAGTCCATGTCTGCCCTTGAATTTTCCAGGATTTATCACTGGGTATCCTTCAGGGGGATGGGCCCAGAGCTGCCTCTGTCACATACCCCACATTCCTGTCTTACTCCTGTGCTCCTCCTCAGGCTGCTGGCCCTAAACCCGGGCACCGGCAAGGTGAATGTGGGAGCTCACCAGAGAGGTCTGTGGGAGGAAGGACCCCACATGGCATACTCAGATTTTAAGCAATGTGGGGATCTAAGGCAAACTAAATAGTCTCTCACTTTTTATAAAATAATAGTCAAATTTGTATCGTGCTTTTATGTTTACAGCACAGTTTCATACATATTAAATTATTATTATTATTGTTATTTGAGGTAGAGTCTCATTTTGTTGCCCAGGCTGGAGTGCAGTGGCATGATCTCGGCTCACTGCAACCTCCAACTCCTGGGTTCAAGCGATTCTCCTGCCTCAGCCTCCAGAGCAGCCAGGGTTACAGGCGCCTGCCACCACACCTGACTAATTTTTGTAATTTTAGTAGAGTTGGGGTTTCACCATCTTGGCCAGTCTGGTCTCAAACTCCTGACCTCAAGTGATCCTCCCACCTCCGCCTCCCAAAGTGCTGGGATTACAGGCATGAGCCACTGGGTCTGGCCCATATATATATAAAATTTGATTCTTGTCATGATTCCGTGTAGCATGGAAACAATTACCTTCATTTATAGATGAGCAAACAAAGGCCAGAGGCAATGGCTTTACCTCTGCAATTCTTTCCAGACTCAGGAAAGGAAAATAAACTTATTGACAGCAGGAAGCAGGCACCAGGGGCAGCATTTATTCGGCTTCTGGACTGTGGACCAGACACGATGCCAGGCACTGTCACAGACGTAACCTCACATTTTAAAGACAGAGTGTTTTATCTGTTTCCTCATGGTCTATAGCCCATGATGAATGGGAAAACACTTGGCCTGACCAGCAGACCAGAACCAGATAAATAAAACAATCACTCCATGTCTGCTTTATGAACTTATCTTGTCAGGGCCGTTTGAGTTGTTGGATCTCATTTTGTACTTGTGACAGGTGGTGTCATCACTATGTTCAGATGAGGAAACTGGGGGTCAGAGAAATGTCTTGCCCAAGGCCAAGTAGCATAGTGCGAATGGTAGATGAGATCCTGCCGCGTGGAGTGAGTCGAAGCTGTACTGGTTGTTGTGTGGAGTGTGCAGGGAGAATAAAACACAGCACTTGCCATGTGCCAGGCATTGTATGAATAGCTTGATAAAACTGACTCTTTTAGTCTTCCCAGTATCATTATAAGGTGGGTGGAATTATCATCCCCACTTTTTTGTGTTTTCTCTTTTATAGATAGGATCTGGCTCCATCACCCAGGCTGGAATGCAGTGGCGTAGTCTCAGCTCACTGCAGCCTCCATCTCCCATGCTCAAGTGATCCTCCTGCCTCAGCATCCCAAGTAGCTGGGACTATAGGCACACACCACCACACTCAGCTAATTTTTTTTTTATTTTTTGTAGAGACAGGATCTCACAATGCTGCCCAGGCTGTTCTTGAACTCCTTGGCTATGGTGATCCTCCTACCTCAGCCTTCCAAAGTGCTGAGATTATTGGCATGAGCCACCATGCCCAGCCATCATTACCATTGTACAGATGAAAAAAAAAAGAAGAACAGAGAGGTGCAGTAAATTGTCCAAGATCACATAGCAGTAAGAATAAAGTGGGGATTCAATCCAAACCATGTGATATCAGAGCCCACTATCTGTCTCTAGGCCATCACATCTGGGGCTCCTGGTTCTTGGTTCCAGGGTTTTCCACTGGACTGAACTCTCTGTAGGAGGAGGAAGGGAAGAACACAAAAGACAGGTCTCAGTCTGGGGGCCAGGTGTCCAGAGCTTGAGACCCTGGTCTGAGCATGTCCAGGTGTGAGGCCTCCTCTGGGGGCCAGGTGTCCATGTGTGAGGCCTCCTCTGGAAGCTGAGTCCAGGTTTGACGCCTCCTCTGGGGGCTGGGTGTCCAAGTGTGAGACCTCGTCTGGAAGGTGAGTCTAGGTGTGAGACCTCCTCTGGAGGCTGAGTGTTGAGATGTGAGGCCTCATCTGAAAGATGAGTTCAGGTGTGAGGCCTCCAGTGGGGGCCTGGGTGTCAAGGTATGAGGCCTCCTCAGTGGGCTATGTGTCCAGGTGTGAAGCTTCATTTTCTTGAATGAGTGACCAGATACGAGACCGCCCTGTAGAGGCCAAGTATCCAGATGTGACCTCTTTATGCCCCTCTCTCCTTTAGATCATTTTCCTAACAGTCTCCGGCCATCCTAGAGTGTGACAGGGATAGGACTAGAAAAATGGGAAAGGGCATGGTGTTTCTACTTCCGGCTCTGTCCCTACATAGTGTTAAGACCTCTTTCTGGATGTCAGTTTCCTCATCTGTAAGTGAAGGGACTAGTATAGATGATCCCTTAGGTCCCTTCCAGATTGGTCCAGTTTAACAAACTGTACTGAGCCCATGTGCCCTCCATTACTCTGGGCACTCGGCTCTAGTGACAGGTCTATGCCTTTCAGGGGAGAGATAGAAGAAAGAGCTCCAAAATTTAAATTCCTTAAAGAAACTCACACATGTGCACAAAGAGACATGGACAGGATTAGTCATCATGGCCATGTTTGTGATAGTAAAAAATCGGAAGCCAATATTGATACATTAAATATGTTATAGTCACACAATGAAATACTATGCTGCAGGGGAAATGCATGAACCAGAGCTTTACAAATCAGTGTGGACACGTCGGTTGAAGAGAAAAAAGCAAATTGCAGAAGGATGCCATACATTATGGTACCATTTGTACAAAGTTTGAAAACATGCAAAACAGTCCTCTGTATTGTTTCTGGATGCATACATATGTAGCAAAAGTATAAAAACATGTATGGAAATGATAAACACCATATTCAGGATAGCACTTACCTCTGAGGAGGAGGCGATGGGCTGCTGGAGGGAAATACAACTGTTTTCAGAATGTCTTCTTTCTTAAAATGTTTCTTCTAAAAACAATCTGAAGAAAATATGCCAAAAGAAACATGGGTCTCTTTCCATTATTTTTATGCTTTTCTGTATGCATGATATGTTTCATTAGAAAACAAACCATTTCAACACCATGTGCAGAGTTCTAGGAGGGTGGAGGTGGGCTTCGCATCTCACTATGATAATCGAGGGCTGGAGGACTGGGAGTGCAGAGAGAGGATTTGTTGGTGAAAGTGAGGTCTGGGGGCTGATTCTGGAGGGCGATTGTTGATGGAGATGGGAAGGGTCAGGTGCTCAGCAATGCCCCCAGTGCCCTATTTATTTCCTGCCCCCTGTTCCAGGGCCACCTTGGGCAGGGCTTGGTGCTCTCAATTGTTGTAAAATAACAATTAAAAGTGGCATAAATACAGGAGGAGAAGAAATGTATCGGCCTCGGGATCCTGTTGTAATCTGTTTCCCAGTTTAATGAGGGCCTGGAGACTCAGCATGAGGCCACTGAAAATTAAGAATACTGGACGTATTTATGGGGCTGCGAGGCCTTCTTTTTCCGCTGCTCCCTGTAGCTGGGGGTGCAGAAGTGATCCCACAGCCCTCTGTCCTCCCATCCAGAGGGGGAGTCAGTAAGTATCTGCAGCCTGTAAACAAGACAGTGGGCCCGTGGGGCAGGCAAAAGCGATTTGGGGATGGGTGGCCTCGAGAGACCCGAATGATCACCCCCGTGGAGAAGCCTACTCCCAACCTCAGCTCACATTACAAGAGAAAGTTGGGAGTCGAGGTCATAGTGAACAGGGAAACCTGAGAGAGAAAGGTGATCCCCTGCTTGCCTTCCAGCCCTGGGGATGAGGCCCCCCTTCAGGGTCTGGAGAACAGAGGGTGTCCTGGGCAGAGGGCGGGGCAAAGTCACCAGCTGCTGCCTTCTTGCTTTGGCTCTTAAAAGCACCTAGGTTTGTTCCAATGTACCCTGAAACAATGATCTCCCCTGTCCTGCCCCTCCTCTATTTCCTCCTCCCTCTTACACATCCAAGTTCACAGGTGGCACATGCAGGTGGTAGAATTGGTTTGTCAGGGCTACAGGGGACCTTGGAAATCATGGAGCCTAATGCCCTGGGTATTTCTTACAGACAACACTCATAGCCCTGATGGGACCAGGGACCCAGGTCTCAAGAAGCATCCTGCTACAGGGTGAGGAAGTCTGTCTCATTCTCAACAGGGTGGATTTGTATTGGGGTCCTCTAAGGTCTGGAAGTAACGCCAGAGTTTACAAAGAGGACAGAATTAGTTAATGTGCATATCAGTGTGTGTGTTTGCAAGATGGAGTTGCTACCTTGTTTATCATGGGTAGGCATGTAACAGACAAGCTCCTGAAAAGCGATCTATCAAGTCTCCTCCTCGATGGAGGAGTACTGTTTGTAGGGAACCCTTGAGGTGATTTTGGCAAGCAAACACATAGTTGGGGATGTTCACATGCTGCTTGTGCAAGTAGGCCCCAGCACACCTTTTCTGGAAAGCATTTGGCAATATGTATCTGAAGTCTCAGATATCCATGTCTGTAAGGGTCTATCTTTAAGAGATAACCAAAGATGGCAATGAAGAGTTCTGCCGGCCGGGCGCGGTGGCTCACGCCTGTAATCCCAGCACTTTGGGAGGCCGAGGCAGACGGATCATGAGGTCAGGAGATGGAGACCATCCTGGCTAACACAGTGAAACCCCATCTCTACTAAAAATACAAAAAAATTAGCTGGGTGTGGTGGTGGCCACCTGTAGTCCCAGCTATACTCGGGAGGCTGAGGCAGGAGAATGATGTGAACCCGGAAGGCAGAGCTTGCAGTGAGCCAAGATCACACCACTGCACTCCAGCCTGGGCGATAGAGTGAAACTCCCTCTCAAAAAAAAAAAGACAAAACAGAGTTCCACCAACTGCAATGTTATTTACAACCCTGAAAATTCAAAACTAAATATCCAATAAACAAGGGAATGATTAAATAACTTACAGTACAATAATACAAGGAAATTTTTTTTTTTTTTTGAAACGGAGTCTCGCTCTGTCGCCCAGGCTGGAGTGCAGTGGTGCAATCTTGGCTCACCACAGCCTCTGCTTCCTAGGTTCAAGAAATTCTTTGCCTCAGCCTCCCAAGTAGATGGGATTATAGGCACCTGCCACCATGCCCAGCTAATTTGTGTATTTTGAGTAGAGACGGGGTTTCACCATCTTGGCCAGGCTGGTCTTGAACTCCTGACCTTGTGATCCATCCACCTCAGCCTCCCAAAGTGTTGGGATTACAGGTGTGAGCCACCGTGCCTGACTGTTTTTTTTTGTTTGTTTGTTTGTTTGTTTCTGTTTTTGTTTTTTGAGATGAAGTTTCGCTCTTGTTGCCCAGGCCGGATGCAATGGCGCCATCTTGACTCACTGCAACCTCTGCCTCCTGGGTTCAAGTGATTCTTCTAACTCAGCCTCCTGAGTAGCTGGGATTACAGGCATTCATCACCACACCTGGCTAATTTTGTATTTTTAGTGGAGACAGGGTTTGTCCATGTTGGTCAGGCTGGTCTCGAACTTCCAACCTCAGGTGATCCGCCTGCCTCAGCCTCCCCAAGAGCTGGGATTACAGGCATGAGCCACCATGCCTGGCCACAGGGAAATATTTTTAATGCCTTTTTAACTTACAGAGAAAAAGATCCTAATATGATGTTAGGTGGAAAAAATAATTGTGTGTATGTGTCTGTGTGTGTATGGGCTCCTGATTGGTTAAAAAATGCATATGCTCTATACATCTTATAGATGAATATCTTTTTTATTGGTACATAATATTTTACATATCTGTGGGGTACATGTGGTATTATGTTGCATGCATAGAATGTGTCCTGGTCAACGCAGGGTGTTTGGGATATCCAACACCCCTTGAATGTTTCTCATTTCTTTTGTGTTGGGATCCTAGATAGATATCTTGAAAGAAATACTTGAAGGCTATTAGTGATTGTCTTGATTATTTCTAGATAGTGAGATGAGAGATGATTTCTGGCTTCTTTTCTGTCGTTTTCTAAATTGTCAAATATGTGTTAAGAAGATTAGATATGAAGTAGTTTTGAACACCAAAAAGTCATATTTAAGTGTAGGTACCTCAGCAAAGTAGCTGCTACTTGTGCTTTTTTGCTTTTTCGGGGAGTCCTCTGAAGTCCCTTCTTAGATGGGACTAAAATCTGCTTTTGTGGAATTCCACCTGGAGGTCCTTCTCCCACCACCTCCTCACCCTGAGCTTCCACAGATGTTTCCTTCTGTCTCTCTGCACCTTCAGTTCTTGAGGACAGTGCCCATTCTCTTCTATCTCCCACACCCGACCCTGGTGTCCCCTCCTCTGGGTCAAGGCAACTCCAATTCTGCAGCAATCCCACCTAGGATTCATCGGATCTGAGTTCATCCAGGGAGCCACCTCTAGGCGTGCCCTATTGTGTCAAAGTCTTTCCCAGAGTGAGTGTCCCACACCACAGATGGTGTGAGCAGAGGGCACAGTGAGGCCATCGCCCCCTCCTTGGTCTGAACATGCTGTTTCCACCAGCACCGTCTGGGACTGGGTTTTTCACCAGCCATCTCTTGGTGTTGGCTCCTTCTGATCACTGGCTTTTAGTAGCTCTTGGCCCTTTACCTAAATTTCTCAACTTTCTCATCTCTAAAATAATAATAATAATAGTTTTCTACAACCCAGATAGCAATAGGATAGCCTCTGCCTCTTAAGAACTACAAAAATTGTCTCTAGTCTTAGTTTAGCCCTAGAAATGCCCCATGTCCCTCTCAAGATGTCTGCAAGTTCGCAGGAAGATTTGTATTCTCACAGTGGTCTCTGGCTCTGGCTCCCAACTCTGCCGAATTCTGCTTCCCTGTTCTGTGTTTCACGGATGCTTCTCTATCTCTGCTGTGGTGCTGACCAAATGTGTCCTCAGCCTCCTTCCTGGTTTTCCCAAAAATCCCACCCTCACAAAGACCTGCACATATCGTGCAGACCTTCCTGAAGGTGTTTTGGGAGGCCAGATAATGTGGATCATAGAAAGGCATCCCTGCCCCTAAGAGTCCATTGGGCACCTGCCATGTTGAGTGACCTTCCTCCCTGTCCCCGGCTCTGAACTGGGGCTGCCAGTCAGCCTCTATGCCCCACAGAAAAGAGCCCTGAGCCACTTCTCTTTTTTCCACTTCCCAAATTAATCTTCTTACCAGGGAGAATTCAGAGGGTCTTTCACGATCTTTTACACAATTTCAGGGAGTGTGTTGATGTGTGTTTCACATTTAATCATAAGAAAACTCATGGCAGTAAGCTTCCACCTCTTTTCCTCTGTTGGCATTACCCGAGAGCAGAACCGTCCTTCTCCCAGGGCAAAGGACCTTTGCTGCTGATGGTAGTGGGTGTGGCTGTAGTCTCAGTGGGAGGGGTGCAGGTGCAATGTCTCATCTCAGTGACAGGGTGGGACACACCCTCCTCAGTCCACAGCCAGGTGCTCCTTTGTTTCCATGGTGTCAGCCCCAACACTCAGAGATCCCCTGTGGGTGGGGAAAACTGATTATCTGATTTGGTGACTCCATCAAAAGGAAAGGTCAGACTTTCTTACGAAGGTTAAAAAACAAAACCAAGAATCCTTTAAAATGGTTCCTTTTTGCATTTCTGACTTGACTCTAATTTGATTATAGTCAAGAGGAGATGTTGTCTGCATAGAATTCCTGAGCAAGTGGGAATCTTCCCAAGGAAGGAAGCTCTGGGGTAGGAAAGGGAGGACAATCTGAGGAGATGGCGGCGGGAGGGGGAGGGGGGGCAGGGATGGAGTCTTGGCTGGGTCTCTCCTTGCGCAGATTACTTACCTCTGAGAACTCCGTCTAGAAAATGGGGATACCGATAGAAAATTATTCCACAAGCATTATCTCTTTGGCATCACCTCAACCAGGAGCCTGGATCAGCTTCTAACATTTCCCCGGCAGAGCCATGGCCTTCCTTGGGGGACGTTCCTTAAACAACTGTCTTCCATCATAAATTAGTGTTCACATAATTCAGGTTCCCTGTCCCTGGTCTTTTGAGTGTTTCTGTTTTCTTGCAAGTCCTGGACAAATCTTTAGGGGATCCATAGAGAAGGAAGAATTAAAGCCAAGTGCTGCCCAGTGACTTCCAATAGAGATCACTGAAAGGTGTAGCACGATTTCCTCAGACTATAGACGTCAGAGCTGGAGGCCTTGGGGCAGTGCTTCCAACTGTTTTCACCTCTCAGCACAAGCAGAACAAAAATAATATCGATTCATAGCACTGGGGCAAAAGGAGAAGGTTGTCTGTGGCCGGGGTAACCAGTTCCCCATGGATTGGGAGGGATTTGCCTGCTCCAAGTTCTTCCCTGGCTCCTCCCACGCTGGGGATCTCAGCACATGGGTGGAGTCAGGAGAAGACTGTGGGTCAGAGAGAAGGCAGGTAGGCAGGTAGGCAGGTAGGGAGGGAGGCACCTGTAAGTAGGTGAGGGCATCAATTTGGAAGCTGTGATGTTCTATGGCCAAGGAGGCAGCATGGTGCTGAAGAAGGTCCCAGCAACTTCCCTCCAGCCCCTTCTCTGTTTCCCCCTCCTCCTTCCCCGTATGACTCCCTCCTGAAGGGATTTTAATTATAAAGTCGCTGTTTCAAGAATAGCTAAAATGGGGTGAGCCAGTTAGCTGTCACCATTAGCTTTCAAATCCTTGCTACTTCTGCTGGTGGTGGAGAAGGACCCTTCATGGCCTGTGGTCCTTCCCTCACCTTCTCTCTTATGACAGTGCGTCCATTCTCCCATCCCTCACTCCCCCGTCACCCCTGTGCTTCCCCACTGCACCCTCCCGAGCTGAGCCCTGAGTTCTGGCCCACGATATAGTCATAGCTCAGTGACAGTCAGGAGAAGCTTCCTCTCTCAAGGAGAACTTTCGACATAAAGGTGTGGAAGATCAAGGAGCAATGGCTGTTGAGGGAAAGGGTGAGGGAGACAGAGTGACAGCAGTGAGTTGAATTAATTCCCTGGTGTCGGATTTAATGAAGGGCTGCCTTCTGTGCTGCCTCAGAAAGGCACATCATGGAGTGATTGGTGCTGGATGCACGCACAGCTCCAATTAAGAGTTTCTGCATCTCACAGGGGCAGGGTGTCTTTGAATCTCTAGACTCTGGGGGCTTCCTACCCCCCTCCCCCATTCCAGGCTTGCTTAGCCCTGATCCAAAAGTCAGGGATCTCTGCTCCTCTTAAAGGGAAAGGACCCCAGGATCTTTTTTTGCTGCCTCTCCACATCCCTGGTGGCCCTATTTGCTCCTTTCTCCTTTACTCCTCCTCAGGTGAGGCCCAAGCCTCTCCTTTGCAAACAATGCCTGCTTCACCTTGTCCCCAGGAATGAATCCTAGAATCACAGAGGCTTTGAATTGGGAGAGGACCTTAGTGACAACCTAGTCCAGAGTCACATAGCAGTAACAGCATGAGAACTAGAACCAGGACCCCTAGAACAATCTCTGGCCTCCTGTGGAGGTTCTGGCAGCATGCAGCGTGAGTGACAGCTGTGTCTAACTACGGGCCTGTCGTCTGGGTACTGGGGACAAGCCCTTCTAAGTCACAGGTCCCAGCTGCCAATTCAAGGTGATTCTCATTACCATGACTGAATCGTGGCAACTTAGCCACGCATCACACTTGACAATCAGCAAAAGTGTGCCTACACCAGCTCATGTTATGCTCAGTGTTTGAAGGCCACAGAGACATTACTACCCTGAGGTTGCTATCCCCACTCAGACACTAATACGTGGCCTTGTGAAACTTTTGGTGCTTAACTTGGTGCTTAACTTCTCCTTTTCTCATTTGAAAATTGAGAATAGCAACACTGATAGCACAGGCTGATAACGGAGCAGACTCTCATTTTGCAAGTGAAGAATAAGGCTCTGAGATTAAGTGACATGCCCCAAACATAGCAGCAACAAAGAGCAAAGGGAGCAGAAGAACCGAGTTCAGTTCTTCTGCCCCAGGCCTCTGCTGTTTTCACGCCACCTCTTGCCAAAATGATGCTGCCCTTATTCCTCTCCCTCATCACCATCATCATTTATTGAGCCTTTACTCAATGCACTTTCTTTATGCACGTGCTAAGTGCTCTGTAGATCATTTAATCCCAACAACAACCCTGGGAGGTGCATTTTAAATGTATTTTCATTTACTATTCAAGGAAACAGAGGCTTAGAGAGGTTACATTGCCTGAAGTTGAGAGCTAATAAGCGGCTTAGGCCGGACTCGCAGCCAGGTCTGTCTACCGTCCAAGTCCGTGCAGTTACTTGCTGTATCCCCACCACTCCTGTGCTCCCACCCCTGCCACCATCCGGGGGCCACAGCTCCCCTGGGACAGCCGTGGGCAAAGTGACAGGGCAGACGAAGAGACTCGTTTTTGCTGGCTCACTGGGCACCCCTGTGCCCAAGCTCTGTGCTGGGCCTGGGAGAGCCTGCTCAGTGGTCCTCGGTGTCCTTGCCTCTCACCACAGGGCCCTCGTGCTGAAATCTCATCCCTGACATTAGAATTTGCAAGGTTTCCCAGCAGTGACAGAAATAGGCTTCTTCTCCCTCATTTTTCAGACTGGGAAACTGAGGTACAGAGAGGAAACAGTTCTCAGCAGAATCCCACAGATCCTTTAGCAAACCTCAGCCTCCTGGCTGCAGACCCATGGTTTCCCCAGGGCACCCTGCTGAATAGGCCCAGGTTCCAACCAGCCACCAAAAAAGACATTCTCGGGCTGATGCTGCCTCAAAGATGTCTTCTTCATCCAGTGACCTGCTAGTGCCCCTTTCTGCAAAGTGTGCTGGCCTGGAGGAGTTCTGGATTAAGCTTCTTAGGGGATCTGGCATCCTCTCCTGACCTCCAGGGCTCTCTCTTAACTCACCTTTGAGTAAAATGATATGCTGTGAGATGCACTTAAAACTGCATGTTCCCAATCTGCTCCCTCTGTATTGGTGGGATTATTAATGAGACCCTAACGTGAGTCACTGGAGTAAATAAACACAGACTGTCGTTCTACCCCTAGGCTTTGGCTGACAAAGCTCTCCCCTCCTTGTTCAGCTACAGCCTTAATAATGAGCCACTCTCAGCTTTCACAGGCGTTGAGTTCAGTTCCCTGAGGCTTCTGTGAAAGAGGCCTCCTGGAATCAGGGCTCCTATCTCCCATACCCAGGAATTGGGACTTTTGACAGAAATGAGAAGACTTGTTCTAGGGAGAGAGACCCTGCCTTCTGCAATATACTGTGAAACATTGAGGACACACACACACACACACACACACACAGCTGAGATTTGTGAATTGGTGGTGTTAAATAACAATTAGGTCAATAATGCCCTTTACCAAAAACCTTTTAACAAATTACATCCATTGGTAATTAGCCCCTGTGAGAATCTCAGCCTAGGGAAGCCCTGATGAAAAGTGGATCCAGACACAGACCTGGTGTGGGGAGCTGAGTCTCTCACTTTTCAAGAAAAACCTCTTTCCCTGCTCAACTCCACTTGGGAGAGGGCAGAGCCAAGGCCCTGGGTCAATATCTGCAACTCCTGTTGCCTTGACCTTGACCAAGGGCACCTTGCCTTTCGCCCCCTGAGCCTCCATTTTTTTCCCCAGGTGGCTTTCTGGGTTACTGAAGAGGCTGTGGGTTTTCAGGACATGTTGCTGTCTTGGCGGCTTCAGACATAACTTGGCACTAAGAGCATCACTGAAAAATGAGTGCTTTCCTCTGCTTGCCCAAGGCTTCCCAAAGAGCTGGTGCCTTCTTCTCTTGCCTGTCTTCCTGCCCAAGCCCCGAGATGGTGCCCAGGCATGTTACAGAGAGAAGTAGCTTGAGAGGGGTGAGAAACTGTCTGAAATAATTCCATCCTTCCCTGGAGACTTGGCGTGAATTTTATCTAATCACCATGGCAACAGATAAAAAAAAAAAAGAAAAAAGGTGTGAGCGTATCGCCTTTGCTGTGATAATTCAGATTTATATATTCAGATCAGATTGGAGTTGGAGATTTTTTTTTTAAGGGAGCAGATGCAGCAGAAGGTGTGACTGCAAATAATGTAGCACAAATGTTTGATGATCCTGCCCTTTAAGAAGTGGAACGCAGTTTCCTGCAGTTTTTCCAGAATATAATTATTCCATCAAACCCATTGCAATGAGGACTCATTACGGGCCCGGATAATGCAGAGTCACGTCCGTGCCAACAACACGCCTGCGCACACACAAACACACACAAACACGTATGCATAGGCAGCCCCAGCCCCCGCCCTCTGCCTCTGGCTGCCCCCCAGTGGAAACCTCAGAAAGCCGCCCCCAAAAGCATGAGGCCTGGATAAGTAGCCTGGGAAGACTGTGACCTGGGGGCAAGACGGAGACAGCCCAGACTTCACAGCTGGGGCAGGGTGGTGGCACTCCCTCCCTTTGCCATCCCGCCCATGGAAACCTACTGCCATTTGTAGAGCATAAGCCCTTGGAGGGCAGGGGCTGGGGCTGGATGGTCCTGGTGTATAGTCTCTGTCCAACCTGAGTGATTAATTCAGATATTTTCTTAAATATGTGGTCCTGCTCGTTGGCTCAAGGTCACACAGCAGTTAGTGGCACCTTCTGATCTGAACCAGTCTTCTGACCACCAAGGCAGGGGTTGTTCCACTAGAAGCTTCACTTTGGGATTAGGATAAGCACAGACGCCTATACTCTGCTTCTTATGTCCCTGCCTTGGGCACCCAGGGAAGGCTGGAATGTGTGCAGCAGCCCATGTGCTTGGCAGGGAGTAGACACGCCCGGGAGACATTTCATCCACATTCATTGGGTGGTGTTTCTGCTTCTCTGCCCAACACATATGCCTGCAGGTACAGCCTTTGAAGAGCTGATGAGTTCTCCAGATCCCTTGTTCTCAAACCTTTGGAAGTTCTTCCAAATGTGATCGCCTTCACAACTGACTGTCCCTGGGGTGTGCTCCCTATTCCTCCCTAATTTCTGCTAAAGGGGCAACAGTCTCCCTAACCTGGGTCCGACAAAGACACAGATGTCTTTACCTGCATATCCCCGCTCGGTCAGGAGTAGGGGTAGTGCCAGGGTGTGCAGCGTGCAGGCTGGGGACAGAGTCCCTGAGCACAAGACCCTCAGTGCTGCCCTTAACTCCTTGCTAGAGGCTGAGACATCCCTTGTTCTCTCTCTTCCAGCCAGATGCCCCTTTACCCAACATTTCCCCAGTAAGAACTGCAACCCAGAAAGGCTACACAGCCCTGTAGGACAAAGCGAGAATAAGAATGTGGACCATCCAATTTCTAGGGTACCCTCCTCAGTGCCTTTCGTCACCCAGATCAAATCCTAACATGTCAAATAGTGCTTGGACCAAGACTTGTCACCCTTACGTTTCCATGTTCCCTGCTCACAGTCTCCACTGGCAGATTGGGCTTCCGCTATTAGTAAGAACCAGAGCTCAAGTCTGCACAGCCTGGAGAGTGTCTGTTCTAGCGCAGGTCCCATTCCTAGCTCTCCCTGCTGTAAGGGGAGGCCCTGCCCTCCTATGTTTTGGGTCTCATGCCTGAGTACCCAGGCAGTGCTCCCGCTAACCTGCACTGCCTGCGATTCAGCTCAGCCCCACTGTGCTGGTTCTGGACCATTAGGAAACCTCTACTGCCCCCGCCTACCAGGCTGGGTTCATCTGTGCTCCGGGCCTCAGCATTTTGCCAAGACTCCAGATCACCCGCCGCCTCCTTCCCAGCAGATGGGCTGGTTCCGAAGGCTCGGGTCTGCTGGTCGCCTCATGCTGTTGTCTGCTGTCTTCTCAGCAGAGTGCTTATAAAAGCTCTTTTTGCAATCGTTTACCTGAGATCTCTGTGCTGACAGACAGGGAGTGTTAGAGGCACGGGGCCGTTTGTGGCCTCTCACCCTAGCCCTGGCCCTGCCTTCCATGTCAATAGCATTGGCTTTCACCCTGCCATGAGGAAAGAAAGCTGCTTCTGGGAGGAAGGCTCGTTCTCTGTACATGCTGCCCTCTGAATGGGGAGAGGCAGGCAGCAGATTGTTTGTGTATGGCGTGTAATTTATTTACCTGGGAAGGCACAGCTCCGCCACAGCATCTGGTTTCCAGCTTGTTTCCAAACCCTTGTCTCGGCTCAAGCCCTATCTGGCCTGGATGAGGCCAGGGAAGCAGGGCAGAGGGGGCTGGAGGAGGAGCTGGTAGTTCTGGGCTTCATCCTTTTGTCCTCTGCATCCTCTCTGGGAATGAAGATGTTCTACCTGCACAGAAGAAGGTCAAGAAAGATATCAGAACCTCTCCCTGGGAGCCCACAAAGCCAGGCAAGACATGCGTGTCAAGGGTGAGCTGTGGGCCATGGGGCCGCAGAGCCAACTAGAGCCTTACCCGCCAAGCTCTGCTCTGGAAAGCTGCTCAACCAGCTCAGACCAACAACAGCCTGGGCAGTGGGGCCCCTCCATCTTGCTGTTCGTAGCAGCCCTGCCTCTCTTGCTCCCTCCCTGCGAGTCAACCAGTCCTGATAGACATGGGCAGAGGAGGGTTAGATAACAGGTCCTTCTCGGCCTCCCTAGATGGTCAGGTCTCCCTGAGCAGGGGTCAGCAGGACATGCAGGCCCCAGGCTCCTGCACACATTAGCTGGGCTGGGCAACACACAACACTACCGGCCTGGAGTCCCAGCCGTTCCTTCCTCAATCCTCATCTCCAAAATGGATTACAGGCAAAAGAGGGCTGGGCCTCTGCGTTCCATACCAGCTGGAACTTGTGGTCCATGCATCATGGGCCCTCATGATGGTGCATTCACAGTACATGACCCAGGAGAGCCAAGCCTGACACAAAAGCTGAGGGAACTGGGCTGTGTGGCCGAAGGTGGGAAGTCGTGGGGAGACATGACTCCTGCCTTCTCCCGATGTCTAAAGTGCCATTGGAAGGGAGAAGGAGCAGGCTTATTGTATGAGGTTCCAGGAGGCAGGACAAGGACCAGAGGGTGAAAATGACGGGGAGTGCAGCTGGCTCAGGGTCACTGTGACTTTCTAATGGTCAGCAGCGGCTTGGATTCCCTAATGAGGTAGTGAGTTCACCATTATGGGGTGTGTCCAGGGCAGGGAGAGAGAATAGTTACCATTTATTGAGTGCCTACTAAGCGCTAGGTGTTCTTGCTCTGTCTTCACTTTCTCACAATAGTCTACAATTTTGGTATCATTGCCTCCATATTGTGTAGGAGGCAATAAGCTCAGAGAGCTTAAGTAATTAGCTCAAGGCCACACAGCTTGTAAATAGCAGAGCAGGTCTGTGTTCCCAAGAAAGCCTGTGCCCTTCTTGGCATTTTATGGGGCTTGCGGAAGGGAAACCTATTGTGTTGGGGAGAACCCAGATGGTCTCCAAGACTCTTCTCCTTACTAAAGATTAGAGGACTCCCTTCCTGGTAAAGTCATCCTAGCTTAATCGGCCTCTGAGCACCTTGCATTTCAGTCTGACCCCAGCACTTAGGTTCCCCTGGACCTTCAGGGCTAGGTTCCCGCAGTTTATAAAACTCTGCCCCACACAGCACTGCATCCACATGCAGCACGATTGTGGGGTTGGGTGTCGTCCTTCTCCTGTTACCTGAGGGACCAGAGATCAGAGGACATAGGTGGTCTCTCCCAGGCTGAGAAGCTGCAAGATCCCTGACTCAGGTAGCCCCTTCCTCCTGAAGTCAGCTCGCTCTTCTGGCTGCCATGGTGGGCCAGACCCTGTCTCCTTTGTGTCACTCGGGAGGACTTGCTGTCTTTATGCATTCCTGCATTTATTTATAAATAGGAGGCATTTTCACGGAGTCACGTGTAACTCTCTACCTTGCATTCAGTATTGTGCTGGTGGTGCGTGATTGCGGAGGGATGGGGAAAGGACAGTGAGAGCTCATTGACCGACTGGTCACTGGTCACCCAGGCTGTGGAAGTAACAAGGTAGCTGCGCGTGGAGACCTTCAGCAACCCCAGCCCGGGATTGCATCAAGATAGTACCTTGAATTTGAAGAAACCCACTCCCAAGACTTAAGGTTTGGGGTTGCTAAAAAGAAAAGAAAAAAAATCTGCCGTGATTGACTTGTTATGGAGAGAACACCGGTTAGGGGAAAGGTCAAGGTCAGCAGGCAGAGGCCGCAGGAGGAAGCATCAGTAGAGGCAATAAAGGCTGGGGTGGTGAAGACCTCAGGAAGGGCAAGGGAGGGGGAGGGGGCAGTGAAGGCCAGAGGGTGGCCAGGAGTCAGGCTGCTCGGCTCAGGGGTGGCAGTGAGATGGCAAGCTCTTGGTAGACTGGATTCATTCATTATTCATTCATCTACCACTTATGGAGGCTCTTGGGGAGCCGCTGTCCAGAGGCAGGACAAATCTCACTGACCCACATGTTCTAACCTAGTGTTACTTTGTGCTGTGTTGGAGGTGTGTCCAAAGCTCTAAGGGAGCCCAGGCTTCCCAGGGAGGTTCATGGAAGATGTGAGATTTCAGCAGAGTCCTGAAGCCTGAGCAGGAGTTTCCCAGGCGAAGAGTGGGATTGGAGAGCCATTCTAAGCCATGGGAACAGTGTGTTGCAAAGGCCTGGAGAAGTGACAGAGCCCTGTGTGTTTGGAGAGGTCCCTGGGTCAGGGCATGGCAGGAAAGGTTGTCCCAGGTTGCCAATAGCACACTTGAAGCTGGGAGTGTCGGCAGCTGCTAGGGGTCTGAGGAGGAGGCCATGCTGGCAGGTGTGTACACCAGAAAGACGCCCCTAATGGTAGCGCAGAGGGTGGCTTGGATCTGAGGAGACTGGCCCCTCTCCTGAGGGTTCCAAGCACTTCCCTAGGTACCACTGGACTTCTCTTGGCCTCCTGGGTCCCTGTGATGGGGCAAGAGGCAGAGAGGAAGCCACAGAGCAGTGTGCCAAGGCACTGCCCCTCAACCACACCACCAGCTGGGGACAGCTCTACCATCAGGTCTCAGGTCCCAATCTCCTAACCTGATCTGCTTCCAAATGCCCATATCCAAGGCTCCTAATACATTTGCAAAATGCTGGATTATAATAATAAAAATTCATTTACATAGCACTTACTATGTGCCAGGCACTGTTTTTGTTTGTTTGTTTGAGATACAGTCTTGCTCTGTTGCCCAGGCTGGAGTGCAGTGGCATGATCTGGGCTCACCGCAAGCTCCACCTCCTGGGTTCACGCCATTCTCCTGCCTCAGCCTCCCGAGTAGCTGGGACTACAGGCGCCCGCCACCTCGCCCAGCTAGTTTTTGGTATGTTTTTTTAGTAGAGACAGGGTTTCACTGTGTTAGTCAGGATGATCTCGATCTCCTGACCTCGTGATCTGCCTGCCTCGGCCTCCCAAAGTGCTGGAATTACAGGCGTGAGCCGCCGCGCCTGGCCTGTCCCAGGTACTGTTCTAAGCACCTTACCTATGTTAATTAATTTGCTTAATCCTCAAACTAATCCTATGAGGAAGATGCTATTATTATCTCTATGTTACAGACGAAGATATTGAGGCACAGAGATATCAAGGGACTTGCCTACAGTCACATACCAGGAAGTGAGGCAGCTGGGATTTGAACCCAAGCAGAGTAGCTCAGATGTTCCATGCTGAGCTGATGTAGCATAATGAGGCAGGCAGACAAGCTGTTCAAGGACTGGCCTGTGAAGGGAGAGAGCCATTCCGGAGGAGGATGGTCATGCCAGGACTCCTGTCTCACATGGAGTGACCTGAGTCTCTCTGGGTGCTGACATCCCATAGCCCCCAGCCCCAGTGAACAGGGTATGCTGTAGGTCAGTGAGGGTAGGAGGGCCAGGAAGAACCCAGTGCTGACCACCTGCATGGGAAGGGCAGAGGGCCAGAGGGTCATGTGCTGTCCATCCCTGTCCCCCACCCCACCCTGCCTTGACCTCAAGGGGAGAAAAGCTCCCTTGGGGTGGAACAGCATCAGCTCCCTCAGTAGCCTGCCCTGGTTTTGTTTTTGTTTTGCAGTCAGGTGTTGTTTTTTCTGAATTGACTTTCTAAGGAAGTTTAACACACATACAGGAAACCACACTGACCTTAAGTGAATGTTTATGAAGTGAACATGCCCACATAGCCACCCCCGCCCCAGGTAACCTCACCAGGCTTCCGTGAGCCTCCTACACACCCCTCCCAGCTGTTATCCCCCCAACCCAGATGACCACCCTCCTGAGGCCTGTCACCATGGATTAGTGTTGCCTGGCTTTGAACTTTACACAAAATGGAAGCGTTCTCTTATGCCTGGCTTCTCCCACTCAATGTTGCATCTGTGTGGTTCGCTCAGGAGATTGTGCTGGTTGTCTTGGTAATCACTGTGGCTGTCAGGTAACCCCTTGTCCTGGCCACCTACCCTCTGGGCAGCACGTCCTCTGAGTTGGCCCGCCCTCCCCTCTGGGGTGAGACAGGCCCTGGCATGCAGGGGGAAGGTTGGGGCTCAAATCCCAACCTGCCTGGGTTCAAATCCCAGCTGCCTCACTTCCTCGTACATCTCAGAGCTGTACATCTCAGAGGTGCCTGTACATCTCAGAGCTGACATGCTTCTTTCTGTGACTTCCTTCCCCTTTGCCTGTAGTTTTGGGAACCTTCTGTGCCCCCTATGGTCTCCTGTGGGTCTCCAGGTCTAAAATCAAAGCCAGGCATGCTGGATGGAGAGTCCCTTTCCTGTCCTCTGGCTCAGGCCAGAATAGGCTGCACAGACCCAGGCCAAGGGCAAGGTCAGTGTGGACTTTGCCCCCCAGGGCTCTGGTTACCGGGGTGGCCAGTGGCTGGAGCTAGTTGGAGAGTAGAGGGAACACCCCCTAGCCACAGACCTGGCAGGACGCAGAGGAAGAAGCTCGGGACTGCTAAAGTCCCTTCCGACGGGGAAGCTCCAGGAATCCAGGCTTCTTGTTAAGGTCTCACTCACGGTGAGAAGTGAAAGGGAGAGAGGCTGATGCGTATCCATAAGGCCTCACCTGGCATCAACTGGGGCTTGTTAGCAATGCAGGGTCTCAGGCTCCACCCTGCCCTGCAGTACTGGAATCTGCATTTAACAAGATGTGTCACGGAGGCACGAAGGTTTTAGAGGCCCCGCTTTAGGGAATACACTGAGGTGGTCAAGAGCTGTACACAGGCCAGACTGCGCAGGTTTGCATCCTGGCTCAGCTGCTTGATGTGTGACCTTAAGCAAGTTACTGAACCTCTCTGAGCATCGTCTCAAAAATAAGGATAATAACAGTACTTACCTCGCAGGGTTGTTGAGAGATTTAAATGAGATAACCCATGTGAAATGCTTTGAGCAGTACCTAGCACATGGCAAACAATCAATATCGATTATAGTTTATTACTCAGTGCCAGGCACTGGGCACAGTGCTGTTCCCGCTTCACCCCATCCAGCTCTGCAATAATCCAGAGCAGAGTAGTAGTATTTAGACGTGTTACCCAGATCAAGGAAGTCACTTTTCAGCTGAGGCCGATGAGTGAACGGGTTCCTGGAGACAGAGGAGGCAGAGTTTATAGACAAGTTTTCCTCGGTGTGGGGTGAAGGGCACCACCTTCTCCCTTCTCCCCCTGACGGTTGGGGATGTGATGCCTGCAGGTCGCAGGCAGGCTGTGGGTGTATTTGTGGGTGTTGAATTCTGTCTGTTAATCGCTGAGGATTAATTGTTAGGGATAAACACAAGGTGTTTGTCTAGCTCCCAGCAAGCTCTAAATTAAATGAGAGAGAGGGTTTGAAGCAGGGACGGCAGCAGCCTGAGAGACTGAGTGAGAGTGTTCAGAAGGATCTGGGCTTGGGGAGGACCTGCTGCCCCGGGGAACTGGGCCCAGAGCCAAGAGGGTGGTTACGCCAGACAGTGGGAGCTGAGGTGGCCCCAAGGTGTCAGACGCCGCTCAGCATCCTGTATGTCGGGGAATTGGTGGGCAGATGGTTCCCTGCGGAGCTTGTGGGGACAGAGGGCCTGTGCACACAGGCGTGGGCGGGACAGTGGGGTCCAGAACTGAGGGATGTCAAGAAGCTTGGAGTTTATGTTGGTCACAGCGGGGATCTGTGACCACTCTTGCTCATGTGTGTGCAGCCACGTGGACACTGTGACCCTCCGTGGACTGGCCCCAATCCAGGAACCTGGTTTCCTGCAGGGCACCCTGCTCCTTCTCCTCCCTTGGCCTCCACTCCTCTCTCTCACCACTTTCTCGCTGGCTTGTGCTCCTCGTCTGTGCTATGCAAGACCACGCTGTCACTGCTTATTGACTTCTCTGTCTCCCCTATGGACTAGAAGTGCCTCGAGGGCAAGAAAGCATGTCTTATTTTCTCCGTATTCTCTCTTCTAGCACAGAGGTTGGCTCAAAGCAGATTCTCCATACCTGCTGGATGGATTGATGGATGGATGGATGGATGGATGGATGGATGAATGGATGGATGGATGGATGGATGGATGGATGGTTGGATGGATGGATGGATGGATGGATGGGAGTGGAGTGAGCATCTCCGTAGCTATACTCCCAGAAGGGACACATGGGAGACAGGGAGAGGCCATCTGAGGCCACAACATCCCAAGTAACCCAGCGACCCCATGTTTATCACAATTTCCTGACATAGGTCTCTGGGTATGTCAAGGCTGGATTCTCCATGGCCTGTTCTCAGAGACAAAATGACCAGCTGCACAACCTGTGGCAAGTGCTGTATCCTCTCTAAGCCTGTTTTCTCATCAGTAAAATGGGGTTAATAGAGTACTTTTTCCCCACAGAGCCATTTCCGTGGTTAGGTAAAATAATATAATAGGTAATAATAAAATAATAGGTAGGGGCCTGGTCCTCCCTTCCTGTGGGTAGTTGTCCAGTCCCTGCCTGGCTCTTCCCTATAACCAAGGAACCCCTCTCTCTCGAAGGTGCCCGTTCTCTCGTCTACATCCAGTTGTTGGGAAACATCCTTTTTGGGAATCTCTACCCATTGGCTCCTCTTCTGGACTTGCACACATCACAGTCCCTGAACCCTCAAACATGTTGGTCATGTGCCCAACTGTCTGAGCAGATGGATCTGAGCAGAGGTGGAGATGTTTTATGTCAAAGGGGCTGCAGCTGGGTCTGTGATGAGACCAGGGACTCTAGAATTAGAACCAAATGGCAGTAGATAAATGACAATGCCGGCTCCCACCTCCTCCTCCTGTTTCTGATCTATCTCAGTTTTGCCCATTGCAGCTACCATGTGAGACCTTAGGTGTTGGTTCGCCCAGGACTTTCTCAGCCACCACTAATGGCCATGTAGCCCATCTTCAGGGGCACTGTTGCCTTTGACTTGTACAGGGCACACCCTGAATAGCCATGCATAGAGTCCAGTATCCACTGTGGGGTTCTAGTGGGTAAATAGCTTCACTTCGGTTTAAGGGCACTGTGTGGCTCACGCTGTCTACAGTGGAAGTAAGCAGCCACCACCTGCTTCCAGGCATTCTCTGTTGATAGGTAGGCTTTGTGGGATTAAAGTCCTTCTATCTGTTTTATCTCATTATCCATTCCCACGTCCTAGGTCAGTGTTCTCGAAATTGTGTGCACAACAGTATTGGCTGGGGGGCTTAGGGAAGCACAAATTGCAGGGCCCCAACCCCAGAGTTTCAATTGAGTAGGTTTGAGATGGAGTCCAAGAATTTGCATTTCTAACAATCTCTCAGGTGGCGCTACTGGGCCAGGCTCTCCTTCAAGAACCACCGTCCTAGGAAATCTTTCATGGTAGCCTGTGCAGTGGGAGACAGGAGACCAGGATCAGGTCCCTTCCCTGCCTCTTATTAGTGATATTAATGTAGGCGTATCACCTCACCTCTCTGAGGCTTAGTTTTCTTTCTTTGTCAACTGGCAATGGAAGCCTTTGCTTTTATTACCTTGAGGTATTGTTTGGAGGATCAGATTATACAATATGTGTTCAAGCCCTACAAGTGTTGTTCAAGCCCTGCAAACTACATAGTGTGGTTTGAAGCTGGTAATTTCTTCTCTGGGGTAGAAGTGTTTTCCCTCTGTCTTCAGGTGGACTGTTCTAGTCTTCTCCTTTTAGAATGTGACAATACATCTCTTCATCTCTTACCATGAAAAGTACCCAGATGCAGGGAAAGGGACGGCTGCAGAGAGACTTGGAGCTGCATCCAGTAGACTGTCAAAGTCAGCACTTCCAAAATAGAGATACAGTTATACCAGTGCAAACCTGCATTATAGCTCCAGACTACACAGTGGTGGGGCTGCCAGCAGACGGTCATGAAAGTTACTCTTGGAGAGGCTCATACTAAATCTCTTCCCTCGGCACCATGGAAATCCTTTCAGACCAAGGAAGAAATGCCTGGGCAAGCCAAAGCTTTGAGCCTGGAGACCCAGTGGAATGGGCATGAGTCCAGTCATCCATGTTTTTATGATTACACTTGTGGTACATTTCATATGGACACACAAGCAGTCTGCACGGGAACAAATGTGCATTACCTGTGTGCACAGACACATGATAGCTGGTGAGGAGGAAGCATGGTTGACATTGACGTTGGATGAGTAATGCTGAAGTCAGCCAGAGGGGTCTGGCTGATGTCAGCATCTAGGGGAAGACTTGAGAAACAGAGAGCTAATTACTGCTAGACCCACAAAATTCTTCGTAGGGAGGGAATGACCTAGAATGCAAAATAGATTTCATTTTGTGTGGAAAACTGGGTGGATTCTAGCAAGAAAAGTACTGAGAAGGTTGGAATTGCTGGAGTGCTGGCAGAAGGTGAGAAAAGAGTTCAGAGTATGTGGGTGGAGAAGAAACAAATAGGTGCCATTTGAAACTGTCCTATTCTAGAACAATGTAGAATATGTATCTGTATATAGATGTACACACACATACACAATCATTCGGCAGTAAGCATCTATTGAGTAACCTACATTCTGCCAGTTTCAGGCAGTCATCATCTTTCACTCATGCAACCTGCAATTGCTTCCTAACTGATTTTGGTGCCTCCAATTTCTTTCCCCTCTATCTAAAATAGGGATCTGATCATATCACTGCCTGGCTTTAAACATTTCATGACTCCTCACTGTGTGTGTAATAAATATCTACACTCGCTGTCACAACCACACTGGACTGCCCCCAGTTCCCGGAGCCTGCCATGCCATCTCGTGCTTCTCTGGCTTCCTCTGGTTGCTCCCATTGCCGAGACCACCCTTCTTGACATGGAAGCCTGCCACTCTTCATAAACCCCTCCTTGAATGTGTCTCCTCAGTGAAGCCTTCCCAAGGCCCAGCAAGTGAACCCTTTACAGTTGCTGGATTATAGGATGTCATTGATTCTTAGCTAGACTATGGATGGAAGATGTACCATCGTTTTGGCGATCATAAACACCACCTTAAACATATGCATCAGTAGTACAGTGTGTTCCATATTCAGGAACGTGGCCACCTGGGGCAGCATGTTGGTGCTCTGTAGGCCCCCAGGCCCTGTCCCGCTGTCCTGCTGTCCCGGTCTTGGACAGCATTATGCCACGATCCCCTTTGGGTGCACTGGCCTCTGAGCTCTGAGGTATGCTCCCTGGGAGCAGGCGGCACCTGGCATTCTCCCATGCACTGTGTGCTTGCTGATCGAATGACTGCCTGCCTGAAGTCCACTGGGAACATCAGATGGACCAGACACGGAACCTGACCCTTGTTCACAACACTCAGACTTTAAATCCTGAAAAGGCTTTTACAGTTGTTCTTCCTTTTTCATCATAGAATAACTGGAAAGGACGAAAGAACTGAAAATTATCTTTTCTAACTTTTAACTAGGGGAGCTGAAACCCAGGAAGGTTTAAAGCAGCTCACCCACAGCCAGGAATGGAGTTCAAGCTTTCCGATTCACAGGACCATGTTCTTTCAGCTGGACAGCATTGCCTCCTTAAATGGTGGACCTTAAAGAAACAGCAGTTCTCTTACCTGGAGCCTGATACCCACACTGTGTATAGCGGCTTGTTGAGCTCTTGCTGTGTGCTGGTGCTTGACAAGGTGGTCTCGTTTACCCCTTGCAATGGCTCTGCAATCGAGGTCTCATTACCCCCATTTCACAGAGCAGAAACTGGGAGTCGAAGGATGAGAAAGAACTTGTCACCTAACTCAGCCACTTCGGGATTCCAGAACCTCAGAAACTGTCGGGTTATAACATTGCTTTAAGCTGCTGAGTCTTGGGGTGATTTGTTTTGCAGCGGCAGCAGTAGATAACCGATACAGCCCCAATAAGAGACACTGCCAGTCTGTGATTTCTGGGAGCTCTCTGGGGAGCCCTATTGATAGGGGTTGGGTTCTGAGAAGCAGTGTGGAGATCACTATCGGGGTGTGCACTAGGAACTGTGGCTCTGCATGGTTGCCCCATAGCTGGGTGCTGGGTCTCCTGGCTCCTCCCTCAGCCCTGATGCAAACGTATCTGTTGGTCTGCCCCTTTCCAGGAGCCCTGGGGCTTGGGGGAAGCCAGGATGCAGGAACAGCTAGGCCGCTGTCTCCTGGTCATGACAGTGACAGGACCCGCTGGGCGCAGCTCCGGGCCCAGCACAGTCTGTGCTTTATTATGGCCTCTCTTGTTTTTCAAAACCTCTTTCATTTTGTATGAGCAGACAGATGTGAGGGCCTCGCAGGCTCACACAGGCTGCCATTCTGGGAAAGAAAAAGATATTTTGGGTTCCCTCTCTTTCTATGGAGGGCCAGCCTTCTTCTTGCTTTATTTTTTCATGTGCTTTTGAAAGGCGTTATTGTCCTCCTCTTGTAGATAGCCCCGCCCACCCCTGCCCCGCCCAGTCTCTACTCTCTTCAGGGGCAGGTGTCTTGGACCTGTTCTTTTTAACCTGTGTGACCTTGAGCCAATGCTGCATCGTCTCCACACTTTAGTTTCCTCATCTGTAAGATGAGGATAGGAATACGTGCCCTGTGAGGTTTGGAATGAGATCATCAGCATGAAAGTCCTTGTGAACCAGCCCCATGGCTCTGCTGCCTGGATTCTCTGTGGCCGCAGACACACTCCTTGGCATCCCTGAGCTTCAAATTCTTCCTGTCTTCTTTCCTTCCTCTACCTAATGAAGGCCCATGTGACCTTCCAGTGGGGACTCGGGGCCAGCTGTGAGCTTTTGGGAAGGGAGATGCTGCGGGGTAAGACAGTCCATCTGCCCTCTCCACCCTGCAAGGCCAAAGAGGTGGTCTGGTCCCCTGAGGGGAGGCTGGCTGTGTGGAGTGAGCAAGGGCTGTGAGGGCCTCTCCGCAGCCTGACCTGAATCCCTATTAAACGGCCCCCTCCCCAAGTCCCAAGCTTTCTTGCAGGAAAGATGACTTCAGCCACTCACAGGCCCCACCAACAGCCAGAGGCAAACAGTAGCAGCTCCGCCCCTGGCTTTCCCTGGGCCCAGTCTTTTGCTGTGATACATGTCTGTCCTTATCCTCCAAATCCCAGCCCCAGCCTCAGTCCTCCTAAAGCACCTTTCTCACCTGTCTCATCTTTCCTCCCACTCATCATGTACTCTGCAAATACTTATGAAGCACCAGCTATGCACCAGGCCCTGCAGATATAGTGGGGAACAAAACACGCATAGTCCCTGCCCCCTCTGGAGCTTACAAAAGAGAACAGGAAACAGATGCCAAGCCATCACCAAGCAATCACAAAAGCTACGGAAGAGATCAGAGATCGGGGAGAGAATGGGGATGCAGGGATGGGGCTCTGAGAAGGGTTTTCAGAGGAGATGACAATTCAAGGTTTAGAATAAGAGCAGGCACTGACCCAGCAGAGCTGGGGAAGAGCCCGAGGTGGCCCAAGTCTACTGAGAGTTGGTGCTTTCTAGGAATGGGGAAGCCAGTGTCAGGGAAGTTGAGAACGTGTGGACCTGAGGGGCCACGAGGGATTTTCTAGTCTCCCAACAAGGTTTTCCAGAGAGTGAAGATGGCGCTATTGGGCCCATCTCTCCCCACCTTTTCCATCACTGGGTTCCCCCACCCCTTAAGTGCTCTTGCTTCCTAGAGAAAGATCTCCCTAGGACCAGGTAAATCAGGGTGAAAGGCCATGCCTTTGGGAGTGTCCCAGCAGTGAGGTCACTGGGCAGTGACTTGGAGAGGCGACAAAAGAGGAGTGACCAAAGAAGTGACTTCTCCAGACAGTCCCCCAAAAGACAAGATGCATGCTTACATGCATGCCATTGGTCCCTGAGATTCGAGGCCCAGAAGAAGATGACTGCTCCAGACGGTCCCCCAAAAGACAAGATGTGCACATATATGCAC
Source organism: Piliocolobus tephrosceles (assembly GCF_002776525.5). NCBI lineage: Eukaryota > Metazoa > Chordata > Mammalia > Primates > Cercopithecidae > Piliocolobus > Piliocolobus tephrosceles. Next base: position 107,421,261 of record NC_045446.1, on the reverse strand, counting down.
GCAGTTGGTCCCTGAGACCTGAGGCCTAGAAGGGCTCTCTTCCAATACCCTCAAATGCTTCTCCACTCCAGCTAATGCTTCCTTCCTTGCCGTGTTGAGGGACCACAGGCCAGACTGCACTCTCTTGCAGGAGGGTGTGACTGTGTGGCTTTGGGCAATAGTCACAGGCAGGTTGCATCTGTAATCCTTTAGTAATCAGCAGACCAGCCTGCCACTACCTCGAGTCTACCACTTCCAAGTGCGTAGGGACAAAGCAGCTGTTCACAGGGCCAAAAATCCATGCAGAGAGAGGCACATCATTCCCCCCACTCACTGAGCCCCACTCTGCACCAGGGATTCTACAGGAGGCAGTGCACGACCAGACCGTGCTTAGCATCCATTCTGGATTTGTAGGGAGGCTACTGCGTGCTAAGCACTGCACAGGGCCTAAATGGGGAGAGCAACAGGAGGTTCACAAAACCGAGCAGATCAGGGATGGCTGCTCTGGTCTTCCGGGCTGTGCAGGGCCACCAACCCCTTCTGGCCCCTTCCCCCTGCACGTCCTCCTGAGGCTCCTCTCTGCCTCTGCCCCGAGCTCCGGGCCCTCTCTGTCCTCCTCTCTTGCCAGTTCACCTCTGATGATATTCCTGTTTAAAAATAAATCACTACAATCTTTAATTGCAGACTAAATAATTGCTTCATTTTATTTAAATGTGGCTCTTGGAGGCTCTGGGAACAATTAGAAGAAAACATAGGGCAGTGCTGGGTGCATATTTTCAAGCATGTAATTTTTTTTTATTATTATCATACCGACGTTCGTAGGATCTGGAAAAAGAAAGTGTGGCCCTCCTCCCGAGTTAGTCATGCACAATTTACATGCAGTAATAACAATAATAATGAGAATAATAATAACTCCTGGCTTTTCCCAGACTTCATGCTTGGCTCCCAAGGAAGCTGGGCAGTCGTCACTGTGCTCTTTCCGGAAGGAGAGAGGTGAGAGCAGCCCCAGCTATCCCTCTGCAGACCTTTCAGAAGTGACAGCAGCCTGGCCCTTCTGTCCGGGGGCTGGGTTTGAGGTGGGCCCAGAGCTGGCCTGCCACGTGTGTGTTCTAAGTCCGAAGAGGTTCCCTGGTCGGACCTCTCACTGTGTCTACCATTCCACCCTTCATCCAGATACAGTGTGAGAGCCAGATAGGTCCTTGGAACTCGTCTTTTTATAATAGGGGCAGCCAGGCCCCAAGAAGTAATCTTACCCTCAAGTTACAAAGCTTGTTAGTAACAGAACAAGAAAGAGGACTTGGCGTGTGAAATAGGTGAGCAGGGTCCTTAGAACCAGGAAGACGTAGGTCTGGGTGTCTCTGCTGCCACATCACTATTGGTGCAATCCTAGGCCCGTTTCTTGGTCTCTTTGTGCCAGTTTCTTACTTTGGAAAATAAGCTAGAAATAATAATACTTGTTTATCATGAGGAATCAAGAATGGAATATATGCAAAAGTTTCCTGCACAACACCTGTGCACCATGGAGGCTCATCAGCATCCACCTGTTCTTCCCAAAGCTCTGCAGTCTTCAGGAGTCTGCTGTTTACATGCAAAAGTCCCTTGGAGGGGCAGCGCCTTTGACCCCAGGCTATGTGACTCCTGGAGGACAGCAAGGCCCTTGAGCCTGGAAGGTAGCTATGGAGAGGGAGGAGAAGGAAAAGGAAGATGCCATCCCCTCCCCACTGGCCCTCTGTCCAGCCTGATCTTGCATAGGTCATACTGAGACACCCATACTGAGACACCTGCTGCTTTTTCTTTCTCTCTACTGTGGGTCCCAGCTGTGTCTGCCCAGGTTCAGCATGGAAAAAAGAGGCTGTTGGGCTGTTTCATCCACATGTATTGAGCACCTGCTATGTGCCAGACAATGCTAGATACTGAAACTGCAAAGACAATAAGAAGTGTTTTCTGCTCTGAAGGAACTTAAAGGCTATGGTGACAGAGACACGTAACAGCTGCATGTATTGTGGTATCAAATGACAGGGCAGAGCTACCTGCAAGGATCTATGGGCTGTGGGACCCTGCGGAAGTGTGGAGGAGGGCAGATTGCCCAGCTTCTGGGGAAATCCAGGGGGCCACCTGGGGAAGCCACAGGGGTCTTTAAAGATGTGTGGGAGTTGGGCTAAGGGAGTTTACAGGGAAAAGTGGCAGGTGATCTACGGCTGGGAGGTGGCAGCTGCATGTGAGGATGACTTCAGTGGTTCAGAATTGGAGCTTATGCACTGTGAGGCTTGAACAGGTAGATGCAAGGCCAGAGAGGTGGGCAGGAGCCTTCGTGGATGGCTTTGCAACACCCATGTGGAGGACCTTGGGGTGTGGGAAAGCAGTATCTACCCTGTTGTGGAATCATAACTTCTCAGGTGAACCAGAGGCCTGCAGTTCTTTCTATGGCACTTGGTTTGCTAAGACAGAGCTGAAGGGCCCCTAGTTAATCTGTGATTGACCCCCTTCTCTGGGCACAATAGGGCAGGCAATTTTTTTTTTAGTAACAGTTTTATTGAGATATAATTCACATACCATACAATTCACCCATTTAATGTGTATGATTGAATTGTTTTAAATATATTCACAGAGTTGTATAACCATCACCACAATCAATTTTACAAAATCCTCATCACCCTAAAAAGAAACCCGCAACCATTAACAGTCATTTCCCCATCTCTTTCCCTGACCTAGGGAAACACTGATCTGTGTCTGTATAGTTTTACCTATTCTGGAATTCACATAAATTGAATCATACAATATGTGGCCTTTTGTGTCTGGCTTTTTTCACTTAGCAGAATGTTTCTGAGGTTCATCTGTGTTGTAGGATGAATCCACATTTGATTTATCAGTTTGCCCATTGATGGATATGAGGTTTGTTTCCACTTGTGGGCTATGATGAAAAATGCTGCTGTGAACATTTGTTTACAAATGTTGGTCCGGGTGTTTTAATTTTGCTTGGTAGATACCTGCGAGGGGAATTGCTGGGTCATGTGGGAATGCTGTTTAACCTCTTAAGGAACCAGCAGACTGTTTTCAAAGTGGCTGCACACTTTACATTCCCACCAGCAGGATATGCGGGTTCCAGTTTTGTCACATCCTCTCCAAATCCTGTTACTATGTGTCCTTCTGATTGCTGCTGTGTTGGTTGCCTCTTGCTACTCTAACAAATTACCACAAATGTAGTGACTTAAACAGCATGCGTTGATTGCCGTGCCGCACAGTTGCGGAGGTCAGAAGTCTGGAATGGGTCTCACGGGACTGAAATCAACATGTCATCAGGGCTGCATTCTTTCTGGAGGCTGTACGGGAGGTTCTGTTTCTTGGCCTTTTCCAACTTGGAGAAGCTACCTACTTTCCTTGACTCCCAGCCCCCTCCGACTTGAAAGCCAGCAATTGCATCACTCTGACCTCTGCTTTCTTGTCACAGCTCCTTGCTGACTTCGATTCCGCTGCCTCCCTCTTTTTTTTTTTTTTTTTTTTTTTTTTTTTGAGATGGAGTCTCTCTCTGTCACCAAGCTGGAGTTCAGTGGCATGATCTCGGTTCACTGCAACCTCCACCTCCTGGGTTCAAACGATTCTCCTGCCTTGGCCTCCCAAGTATCGGGGACTATAGGCGCACACTACCACGCCCAGCTAATTTTTGTATTTTTAGTAGAGACAGAGTTTCACCATGTTGGCCAGGATGGTCTCGATCTCTTGACCTCATGATCCACCCGCCCCGGCCCCACAAAGTGCTGGGATTACAGGCGTGAGCCACCGCACCTGACCTGCCTCCCTCTTTCAAAGGACCATTGCGATTACACTGGGCCCACTTGGATAATCTCCCCATCTCAGATTCCTTGATTTAATCTTGCCTGCAACATTCCTTTTGCCATGATAAGGTAACATATTCACCTGTCTAGGGGATTAGGATGCTGGGCGTCTTTGGAAGGTCATTATCCTGTCTATCACAATAGCCACCCAAGGGGTGTGAAGTGGTATCTCACGGCTTTAATTGTATTTTCCTGCAGGCTAGTGTTGTTGAGCATCTTTTCAGGTGTTTATTGGCCATTCGTAGATTTTCTTAGATATAAAGATATAATTTTCATTTTAAAATTGGGTTGTCCTTTTATTATTGAGTTGCAAGAATTCTTTATATATTCTACACACAAGTCCTTTATCAGATATATGCTTTCCAAATATTTTCTTCTATTTTGGGGGTTGTCTTTTCACTTTCTTGATGGTGTCTTCTGCACTTTCTTGAAGTGCAAAACATTTTATTATGATGGAATCCAATGTATCCATTTTTTTCTTTTGTTGCTTGTGCTTTGGTGTCATATCTAAAGAAACCATTGCCTAATCTGAGGGCATGAAGATTTATCCCTGTGTTTTCTTCTAAGAGTTTTATATTTTTGGCTTTTACATTAAGTCTTTGATACATATTGAGTTAATTTTTGTACATGGTATGAAGTAGTGGGTCCAGCTCCTTTCTTTTGCATGTGGATATCCAGTTGCTATAGCACCACTTGTTGAAAACATTGTCCTTTCCCCTCTCCTGAGTGGTCTTGGCACCATTGTCAAAAATCAGTTGACCTTACTTGTGAGGGTTTATGGACTCTCATTTCGATTCCATTTATCTGAATGCCTGTTCTTATACCAGTGCCACACTGTCTTGATTACTGTAGCTTTGTAGTGAGTTTTGAAATTGGGAAATGTAAATCCTCCAGTTTTTTCTTCTTTTTCAAGATTGTTTTGGCTATTCCGAGCCCACTGCAATTATTTATACATTCTTTTAAAGATCAGCTTATGGAAACCAACTGGAATTCTGCCAGGAACTGTGTAGACCAATTTGGGGAGTACTGCCATCTTACAGTATTAAGTCTTTTTGTCTATGAACATGGGATATCTCTCCATTTATTTATGTCTTCTTTAATTACTTTCAATAATGTTTTATAGTTTTCAGAGCATACTTTGGACACATTTTTCTTAAAATTATTCCTAAGTATTTTATCCTTTTTGGATGCTATTGTAAATAGAATTATTTCTTAATTTCATTTTTGGATTGTTTATTACTAGTATATAGAAATTCAGTAGATATTTATGTATCAATATTGTATTCTGCAACCTTGCTGAACTCACTTGTTATAATAATTATTAATGAATTCCTAAGGGTTTTTTATATACAGGATTATATCATCTACATATAGAAGATAGTTTTACTTCTTCCTTTTCAGTCTAGATACCTTTTATTTTTTTGTCTTGCCTAATTGCCCCAGTCAGAACCTCCAGTATAATGTTGACAGAAGTGGTGTGGTGAGAATGGACATCCTCGTTTTGTTCCTGATTCTAAGGAGGATGTATCCGCTCTTTCATCATTACATATGATGTTAGCTAGAGGTTTATCACAGAGTCCCTTTATGAGGTTAAGGAAGTTTCCTTCTATTCCTAGTTATGTTGAGTGTTTTTATCATGAAGGAATGTTGAATTTTGTCAAATGCTTTTTTGTGTGTCTATTGAATGATCATGCGGGTTTTGTCCTTTATTCTATGGATGTGGTGGATTTATTAATGGATTTTCTGATGTTAAACCAGCTTTGCATTCCTGGGATAAATCACACTTGATCACACTATATAATCTTTTTTTATATGCTTCTGGATTCAGTTTGCTAGTATGAAGCAATCATTCTGATGTCAGGATTCCTTAGGGGCAGCAAATCACTGCTCCCTCCTAAAACATTCTATAAATTCATCTGTAAGAATCTTTTTTACTTCCCTTGGCTCCATCTTTCCCATATTAGCCCAAGAACTGTGAGCGGATGACAATGAGAATGATCACTTCTGAGCCCCTTGTCTTTTAGGCTTGGCTCAGATATCATCATGGGTAGAAAGCTCTACCCAACAGCTCCCTAGTTACTCCCCTCTATCCACCCAGGAGCACTGACAGCCCCTTCACCTCGCCTGTGCTCTCATTCTTGGCCTGTAACTTCTTGTAGCACTAGCTGTATTCTCCTGTGGTTGGTTATTTAACTGTTTGTCTCCCCTGCTAGAATGTCAGCTCCTCAAAGACATTCATGTGGGGACTCCTGATCCCCGCCGACATTCACCTGGATGCAGTCCCTTGCATTGCTGGGCTCTGATGTTTTACAATTGGAATTTCATTCCTTTGACCTAAGAATTTGTCCCAAGTTAAAAAGCAATACATCAAGAGAGGTAATATGCTACACTCAGCAGTCACACCCAACTTAGGGTGAGTGAGTGAATCCATCCTTTCTGGAGAGAAAGTTTTGCTTAGAAGGTGGAAAGTGTGGGTGCTGAAGGGGGAAGGAAAGAGAGAAGATTCTGGGGTCACTGTCAGCCCCTGGGCAGTACCTACTGTTTTCCTGAGGCTTGTGTATAATCTGTGGATCCTCTTAATCCCACAGTGTTTCACAGGACTAATTAACATGGTCTTGTTGGTTAGACCCATTGGAAGAGATGCGGAACTTTTTCATCAACCTCAAACTAAGGTTCAAATCCCAGCTTTTCTACTTATCAGCTGGTGACCTTGAGTATATTATTTAACCTCTCTCTACCTCCATCCTTCATTTATAAATGTGGGGTAAGAACAGTACCTACTTAATAAAATTTTGCTAGAATTAAATCAGTCAATGAATGTACAAGGTGTGATAGTACAATGTACTATCTGGCACACAGTACAACTCGAGTGTCAGCTGTCACCATTATTCATCGGAGCCAACATTTGTGGCATGCTATGTCCCCAGACATGCTGCCTGGGGTACAATATGTCATGCTGTTGCCTTGGCTGCTACCGTAAAGTCTCCTGTCTCTATAGAGCTGCTTATGCTCCCCTGCGGTTCCCAGAGACCTCCACATCACAATCCAAGTTCATTCTCCCACGATCACTTCCAAAGCACATCTCCATGCTAGGGGCTTAGCAGGTCACCAGCTCTCACTCTGAGCCCCTCTTTGGGGATCATGGGGTCCTTTCAGACCCTCAAATCTGCTGCAGTGCCACCCTGGCTTATTCAACACATGACTTTAATGTCAGATCTCGTGAAGAAAGAGTGGAGGTCTTGCTTGGTCTTCTTCCTTCCAGAAGCCTCTTGAGTTTCTTAAATGCATGGCTCCACCTCCCTCATGGTCACATACACCTGGGGTAGGGCAACCTTTCCAAACGCAGAGACAGCGTCCTGAAGGGCCCTTTGCTTGGGTCAGGAGTTACCCACTGACCTTATATTTATATAAATAAACATTAAAGTATACTATGAAATAAATATAAATGTTACCTAAGGGATTTTTCCTATACTAACAACAACAAATTGCCCCAAGGTGATGTCCCTCCTCTCCCTTCCCCCACACAGAATATCTGGCTTAATGGTTTAAATGCCACTTTCTAAAGCAGCCAGTCTCACACACACACGCACACACACACACATACACACACAACCTCATTTAATCTTTATAACAGTAGGGATTATTACCCTTTTTCTAGATGAGGAAACTGAGGCTCAAAGAAACCGAGCAATCTGTCCAAGCGTTTCAGGCCCAGAACTAGTACTCTTGATTCCCACTTTGTCCTGTTTCTCGTGGGTGGTGTCCTCTGGCCGCAGTGCCCTCTAGGAATGATCCATCAGGGAGGATGGCCAGTCTGGCTGCCCGACCTGGGCTGAGGATCTCAGGCACTGGTGAATTTCTTCTGTCACTCAATATAGTGGGGAGTGCATGGGACCTGTGGGTGGGGCCCAGCTGAAGAGGCTGCAGGGGCTCAACTGAAACAGTTGGGGAATGTGGCTGCCTCTGCTGGGACCCGCTGTCTGCTGCCTCCCTACCTTTTTTGTTTTGTTTTGTTTAGTGTAGCATAACTGTGGCCTGTTTCCTCTGCAGGGGCTCCCAAAGCTTCCGGACAATTCCCCCTAATCCCTGGAAGATGAGGTCAGGGGCCAGCCCTGTGTCTAGACCCTGGGAGGGCCTCCCTCCTCCTGCAGACCTCTCTGCCAGTAAGACAGCAGGAGGGGTGTGCTTTTGGGCTGAGCAGCAGCTGATCGGAACGGATGATATGTTTTCACTCTGGTGTGCTCAACAGTGCGGATCGGACAGGGAGCGGAAACGGGAAAGATAAGTGGGAAATAAATCACCCAACTTGATTTAGTCATAATAGTAAGGAGAGGGGGATTGCCGAGCTGTGATCAGAGCCTCAGTCAGAGTCTAGGCCGGAGGGTCAGAGGGCAGAAGTTGGAGCTCCCTCTGCCCCGCACCAGCCTTCTGAAACCTCCTGTGGATGGAGTCACTCTGGATAAGGGATGGGCGGCAGGGGAACATGGGGCGTGCACTCTGAGCTTGCTGGGAGCCCCAAGGCACAGAGGCCTGTACTGCCTGGCAAGCCTCTGCCCTCCAAGGGCAGCGGACAGACGGAAGACAGTGGTGTGGAGGGCCCAGATCCAACCTGCCTCCTATCCACAGAGACTGGCCCAGCTATGCCTGGGGAAGGGGCTCTGCTGATTGAGTTTCTCAGAGGCATTCAGGATTGGTGGGGAGGCAAAGAAGTGCTTGGGGAAGCAAATCCCTCCTATTTTTAGTGCTTTCCAGAGAGCATCTTAGCCCTTTCCTTTTTCCAGTTAGTACTGGGCCACCTCTGCCAGTCTACCTTTTGGGGATGTCCAGAGAATTTATGCATTCCCTCTGCCCCCCCATTTCATTCCAGTGTCTTGCCCCTTGGAATGAGTTCAGGTCTAACCTGGGGTCCTCCTGCTACACTCCTAGGCCTTTTCCCCATGCCTCTTGTGGAGAGGTGGATGATGGTTGACATATTCCAGGCTCCTTGTTTCCCTGAGCAGGGCTCAAGTGCAGAGAGTGTCAGGGGGGTGTAGAGAAGGGCAATGATTCTCAGAGGCCTGGCATTCGGGAGAAGACAGCTTAGGTGATGCAGGAATATCTATTCCAATTCACTAAGGGTTATCTGCCCTGGCAAGTTATAAAATACGATTTCGACTGAGGCTGTAGAATTACTTACAGGAGCCACAATGAAACCAGACAACCTTTCAATCAAGCTGCCTGTTGTTCCCGCTTCAAGGCTGGTGAAATAAATACTGAGCAAATAAAGTTAGTCGGCATCTGAGCATTTTAATGAATAAAGAGTAGCAAGAGGGCTGGGGATCTAGGAGCTTCTGTACATCCCAGTGGACAGACCACAGGAGACCGGTGTGCTAGCTCCAGGCAGGGTGCCTCCTGCCTCCCACCCTCGCCTTCCAGAGCCCAGGCCCCTCTTCCTGGCAGGTCTTCCTCATTCTTCTTTGCCACTCCAGTCCAGAATTCCATCCCTTGTCTCATGTGGTGCCTGGCGGTGCTGCCTATGGACGAGGAACCAGCCAGACCAGGGGACCCAGTGACTTCTTTTATGGCCTCAGCAAAGAGCATCCTGCCCCTGAGTCACTGACATTCTCAACACACTGGAAGGCCTTTGGGGTCAGCTTATTGCTCTCTATAAAGCTGGGGTCAGAAAGGCTAAACTCCAGATGAGGTGAGACAGAAGGGGGAAAATGTTGTGATGGCCTTTAAACAAAGCTTTTAAAGTTGTTTTTGTAGCAAGAAGAAGTGCAGGGTTGCTTCTAAGGGCAGCTGGTGTAATGGTAATTGGAGATAAAGGACCAGCCGTAGCCAAGCTCTCTTTTGCTCCCTTCCTTTCTGTCTGCGAGCAGGGTAGTTAGTCTAGGAAAGGTAATAAAAACCTGGGCAGATGCTCTGAGCCCGAGGTGGTACAGAGGTGGGAGGAGATGACAGGGTTGAGCCACATAGGTGTGTCTTCCAGCCCCATCATTCCCTCCCTCCCAGGGTGCTGGGAGGAGACGCTGCAGATGAGGTTGCTAAATCACCAGCAGTCTCTCTGGAGAACTGCACAGAACTGGAGAGAGGGCTCTAAGTGAGGAGAAAGGCAAATGTCGTTTTACTTTTCAAGGGGGAAAAACAGGGGACTGCTGCAGTCAATCCACAGATGAACTCAACGCCAAGCGTGGGCAGGCTTCTAAAACAGCTGCAGAATGGGTCATTTTGAACATAAACGGAAGTAAGGGACAATCACCAGAAATCAGGATGGGTTCACTGTAAGCTAGTCATGTCAGATGAGCAAACCTCTCTTTTTTTTGTAAAATACTGGAAGGTTAAAATAACATTCTGGATATAGGAGGAGGACTTTAGCACGGCATTTGTTGTATTCTCTCGTGGCAATCCTTGTACACAAGCTGGATATTTGTAACCTAGATGGTATCCAGTAAGGAGTATTTGGAACAGGCCAAGGGAATGAATGCCTAATGGACTGAGATCAAAACCGGAGGAACATATCTCGAGATATGGGGATCCCCTATTTTTTCCAAAATGTGTTATCAGTGACTTTGGTGCGGATATAGAGGATATACTAATAAACTTTGTGAATGACCTAAAGCTACAAGGGGTAATAAATACCAGTATAGTAGTAATAATTAAAAAAAAAACCAGCTAATAGCTAACATACTACAGCACTTACCACATGCTTGGCACTTTTCTTAAACATGTCACATGTGTTGGCATTTAATTTCTGTAGCATCCCAATGGGGTAGTTCATATTGTTATTCTCATCTTACAGATGAGGAAACTGAAGTAACCAGTTGCAGAACTAAGATTCAACCTCAGGCCATCTGGCTCCAGGGCCTATACTCTTAACCCCTTGCTATGAAAGAAACATGATACAAAGCTATTTCAATAGACTAGAGTTATGAGCAGAACATGAGATGAAATTGAATAGGAATACATGGGAACTGCTGTTTCTGGAATCAGAAGGCACTGAGACAGGATGGGGGATGAGATTTGTCAGCAACATATCTGAAACACTCAGAGGAGTTTGGTCGTCTTCACCTCGGCCTGAATCCACAGGGTGGCAAGGCCAGCCAGTCCACAGCCTGAACTCCAGGCTCCATGCTTCTATCTTTTTATTTATTAGTTCTTTTTTCATTTTAGTTGCCATACAGTTGTATGTGTTTATGGGATACAGAGTGATATTGTGATACCTGTAACCATGTGTAATGATCACATCAGGGTAATTAGCATATCCATCACCTCAAACATTTATCATTTCTTTGGGTTGGAAACATTCAGAATCCTCTCTTCTAGCTTCTGTAAAACATACAATAAATTGCTGTTAAGTATATTCACCTTACAGAGCTTTAGCACACTAGAACTCTTTCCTCCTATCTAACCGTAACTTTAGATCTGTTGACCAACCTCTCCCTGGCTCCCCTCCCCCTTATCTTTCCCAGCCTCTAATAACCACAGTTTCACTCTCTACTTCTGTGAGCTCAACTTTTTTTTTTTTTTTTTTAGCTCCCCCATATGAGTGAGAGCATGTGGTATTTATCTTTCTCTGCCTGACTTAGAGAAATACATTTCAGTCGGAGCCCTGGACATAAGCCTTCTGGCTTCTACCCTCAAGTTTTTCCTGTAGAGCCATGATCCTTCCCAGGAGCTGGGGCTGGTTAGCAGAATCTAGGAGGAAGGATGTCATGAATTACAAAGCAGAGAAGAAGCTGATGTTGAAAGTAACCCATTGTGCTATTCCCCACTTGCAAGGAGAATTAATGGTCACCCTGAGAATACCGCAAAAACAACACCAAGCCAAAAACAGTGGCCCTTTCAGGATCAAAACAAAATTTTCTTTGGAAATTACTTGGTAAAGAACAAATGACTTACATTTTAAACATCATGATTGGTGTGAGTTTAAAAAATATATCATATACCTTACATATCATATATTTATATATTTTATATATGATATATTTATATATGATGTATATTTATATATGATATATATTATACATTTTATGTAAACATATTTTTATATATAAATATATGTTTATATATTTATATATTACATATATTTGTATATACATATAACAGAAACATGATGAGTTTTAAATAATTTAGGAACACAGGTTTAGATACTCAAGTCAGAAAATATATGGATAAAATTGAGCAGGCCCAGGCCAAAGAACAGGGCCAGAAGAGTGAGGTCAGGAACCCCTGACTATAATAACTAACTAATATGTCAGCTGTTGAGGGATGGTTGGAATAACCAGGGTAATTCCAGGTTGGGGGAGGGGGTGACCATTACCCTTGGTACCTGGAGAGTGACATATGAACAGGGCTGGACTTAAACTATGGATCTCCGAAGGGAAGACTCAGGACACGTGGGCAGACATTGCAGCACATTTTGGTTCAGTTGAGAAGAAGTTCTTTCTAGCTCTCCGGGCTGTTTAAAACTGGGCCAGTAACCGGAGGAAATAGCACATGACTTGTTTAGCATAGTGCTTGGTGCATTTCAAGTGTGCAGAACATGGTAGCTGTTATTGTGATTATGATGATTAACTTCAGCATCTGAATCTGGAATCTGCCACTTGTTAAGTATGAGGTTCTGAGCAAGTCAGCTCAGCTCTCTGCATCTCGGTTTCCTCATCTGTACCGTCGGGATTGCCACATCTGCCCCGGACAAATGTTGAGGATGAAAATGTAACAAGATTGCTTATGAAATGTTTCCTCAGGACACTTCTTAGAGGACAAAGTCTGGGCCTGTCCCTCATGCAGGACTCAGCGTGATCTCAGGTTAATGATGGTTAACTGGTAATGGTAATGATAACCATAAAAGCTGCCATTTATTAAGCATTTATTATGTGTCAGGAACTGTGCTAAGCACTTTGCAGGAATTCTCTCATTTAATCCTCACAAACCTTGCTCAAGCCAAGCACCACTATTGCTGTGCACCATTTTACAGATGAGGAAACTGGAATTCCAATTGCAGGAGAGCCAGGGTTTGAATCCAGGTCTGGCTGATTCAAGTCCAAGACTTAGACACTGTCCCAGTATCTCTCTGAGATTCAGCAAATTCTTTGGGAAGTGAAAAGGAGGAGGAAGCATGGAGTTTGAAAGTGCAAGGGATGTGGTTCAGTTTTTACCCCCTTCATTCGAGTGTTCTCTTGGAGCCCTGGGAGAGAGGACAAGCCCTGGTAGAGAGCCAGCTCCAAAGGCCAGGAGGCTGGGGCTCGCCTCTCATGATTCAGCCCTTGGCTCCCTCCCCTCCTAGCCCCGCTTCAGGCTTTTCTCTTTCAGCCTGTCTGACTCCATCTCGGTACTTTGTCCTGCTAATTCTGAGGCTGGGAGGGCGTGTGCACTCTTTATGCCGTTCAGCCTTAATTAGAAGTTCCTGACAGCTTGTTTGGGGCCCTGTCAGGCTCTCTGACTTGCCTTGCACCAATAAATAAAAAGGAAAATTGCTGTCTGCTCCATACCTGGATGCCTGGGTGTCATTATGAGTGGCCTGTGCGGGCGGGGGGTGCTGGGCTGAGTGCTCCTATTCTGGGCACGCCAGTGCTGACTCAGCACAGGGTGGGGGCTCTGTCCCTCCAGTGTCCACGGAGAGCTCCAGTGCCTGGGCCGGGAGGGACTAATTGATTGAGACTTGATCAGGGCAGCTGCCTGGGGCTTTCATATCCAGATTTCAAGTCCTTTTGCCTTTGAACCCCCATGCATGTTCAGGGTCAGGGGGCCACAGAGCACAGCCAGCTCTTTTTCCTGTGACCTATTGTGGGGACAGGTGGGCACAGTCAGAGTGGGATTGGATCTCATGTTTTTCCAGTGATGAAGGAATGATTTGGCAGAGCTCTGCCCGCCTGGACCCTCTGCCCAGTGACCTACCTCCAAAGAAAGTCCTGCGCATTAAGCGGTTAAGACACAAGATTGTGGAATTAGAGACTACTCAGGTTCAGACTTCTGTTCTGCCACTGTTGAGCTGTGTACCCTTGGGCCAGTCAGTTCACCTCTCTGGACTTAGTTTTGTCATCTATATAATGGGTATAATAATTGAATTGTGAAGACAACAGTACCTGATCCCTGGTAACAGTACCTGACTCCATAAATGTCGTCTACAAACTCTAAACTAGAGAATTACAGTTAAGTGTTTGAATTGCAATTGGACTGCATATTAACTTTGTGATCTTGGTCAAGGTACCTAACCCTGACTCTGAGCTTGCTTTCTTTACTTCCTTTTCTTTGCTTGACAGAGTCTTGCTCTGTTGTCCAGGCTGGAGTATAGTGGCATGATCTCGGCTCACTGCAACCTTTGCTGCCCAGGTTCAAGTGATTCTCCTGCCTCAGCCTCCTGAGTAGGCTTGCACCATCACCTCTGGCTTATATTTTATCTATTTTTTTATTTTTATTTTTTGGATTTTTAGCAGAGATGGGGTTTCACCATGTTGGCCAGGCTGATCTCGAACTCCTAACCTCCAGTGATCTGCCTGCCTCAGCCTCCCAAAGTGCTGGTATTATAGGCATGAGCCACTGTGCCTGGTCAGTTTCTTTATTTCTAAAAATGAATATATAGCGGCACCCTCCCCTAGGTTATTATGAGCATTGAAGGAGATTATGCACTAAAACACTTAGCATACCACCAAGAACAGAACTGGCAAACTATAGCCCGTGGGCCAAATCAGGCCCACGGCCTCTTTTTGCAAACTTAGATTTGAACACAGCTCCTCTCTTCCCTTTAAGTTTTGTCTGTGCTGCTTTCTAGCCACAGTAGCAGAGCTGAGGATGGCCCACAAAGCCAAAAACATTTGCTGCCTGGTCCTTTGCAGAAAAAGTTTGCCGACCCCCATTGAACATGGTTATGTGCTCATTAAACACTGGTTGTTATTAACAAGTAATCATCATTGTAATTTCCACACTGCTTCACTGAGGTGTTTGGAGGCCAAGCGCGCAGTAACGAGTAGCTTCTAAGACCTACTAGCCAGAGAGAATTTTTTTAAAGGTCTCCTATGATGGGGGGAGTTTTGTGAACATTCATCTTGTATGTGTGTATTTTTAGAAAGAAAAACTGGGAGCGATATTTGGTCATACACCTTTCTGAATCACATATTTTCTGTCTTAAGGGATATCAGTAATCTCCCAATTCCATTGATTAATTCTGCCAAGGAGGAAACTTTCATTCCCCACTGCTGCACACCCCCTCACCCTCAGAAAACTCTTGCTGGATTTCAAATATCCAAAGCTTCCTGAATTACTGGCCAAAGATACTGCAACTATGCTGGAACTGAGTTCGTCCCCAGCACACATCACCCAGAACCCCCTTCACCCCCAAATTGGGGGCTGTTGAGGGGTCCTGGGAGCTGCCTGGAGTCACTGAGGCCAGGAGAGCCCTGCCGGTTCCCAGCACTTTGGCAGACAGCCCTGCCATCCTCAGGCTGTGTCAGCCTGGGGAACGGGGGACGGCGGCGGGGGGGAGCGGTGGTGGTGGCGTGTGTGAGTGGCTTCCAGAGAGGCTGGAGCCGGCACAGCAATGCCCCACTGACCTCGCATACAGGCAGGCTATTATCACTCAATTTTTACGCTGTGTTCCGGATGCTGCTCCGCCTGCCACGGACGTGCAGCCGTTAAAATATTAATGTCTGGCATGTGGCAAACATTTAAAATATGCTGAGACTTGGGAGCTGTTGAGCTGGGCCTTGTTGACACACCACCTCACCTGGGTGTTGTTTGCTATGTAAATGCCAAGGATTCCTCCCTGAAGCTGGAACCCACACTCTTCTCACCTCTCTCTTCCTCCTGGGACTGGATTGGTAAAAGGCAGTTTGTGCCCATCCCAGCATTGCCTCGCTGGGTCAAATGTGTTATAGTGCCAGTTGCTAGGGGGCATTTCAAAGGGGCTGGTTTCAGGGCATCATCTATTATAGCAACCCCCAGACGTGCCTCGAGGACAGCACTGTGCCAGGCACTGGGCTTGGCACTGTGGAGGTGTGAGTGTGGTGTGAATGTGGCCACTACCTACCAGAAGCTTGCAGCTCACCAGGGCGTCATTACTGTTCACCAGCCTAGAACACAGCATGGAGCCAGGAAGCCAGGATGCCCAGGATGGGCCTTTACCCTGTCCCACGCCCAGTACAGCCACTGCTGGTTGATCATGAGGGTCTTTTACTGCTGAGCTCCCAAACAGCCTCACAATCCTTATCCACACAGGAAGCCACTGCCAATCCATTGGAACCTGCTTGAGATGAAACCAATTTGTTGTCCCTGGTGGAGGAAATGATGAGTGATACAGGAGGAGGAGGAGTTCTGATGAAGAGTTGAGGGAGTTTCAAGGGGAGTGGGCACCCTTTGAGGCAGGGGCCGGGAGAGGTGAGGCTCCATGAAGGAGGTGGCCTTTGAGGGTGGGTAGGATGGAATACTTGAGTGGGACAGGGCAGTGCAGGTGCAGGGTGGGGACCTGTAGGGTGGGCACAGGAGCCCCAGGCAGTGTCCTTGGCTGCTCTCGGGCCCTAGCATGTGACCGGAGCCAGCCTGATCAACCATCTTCGTCGTAGCACTGGATTCTGCCTCTTCAGCTTTGTCCCAGGGTGGTTTCTATAGCTGATAAAAATCTCAGATCTTTTTCCCCCTAGAAGTCTCTAGAAAGGCCTGCACCCTCCCAAAGGAAACAGAAAGCAGATGACACAGCCTGGTGCTGGGGAGCGTCTGGGATGGGAATTTCTGGCATCACCAACCATTTAGCCTAAGTGTCGCCAGACTTTCTGTAAGAGACCAGAGAGTAAATATTTCAGGCCATGCAAGCCACAAGGTCTCTGTGGCAACTACCTCAGCTTTGCCATGGCAGCGCACAAGCAGCTGTGGACAATACATGGGCGAGCGGGCATGGCTGTGTTCCAAAAACACTCTATTTATGGGCATTGAAATTTGAATTTCATGTAATTTTCATGTGTCACGAAATAATCTCCTTTTGGTGTTTTCTTTTTTCCCCAACCATTTAACCATATAAAAGCCATTCCTAGCTCTCGGGTTGTAACAAACAGGAAGGGGGCCGGATCTGGATTCTTGCCCTGGCTGAATCATGAGGTCTCAGACTTGGTTGGCATTTTTGACTTCTTTGAGCTCCCCTGGACTGCCCTCCCGTCTCTGGCTAGGCATGCCCGCCTGTTCTGATGGGGTGGGCTGATTTTGAAGCGCTCATGGCTATAGTGTGTCTCAGGGACAGTACAGCTAGGGGTAAAGTTGGTCAGGTTAAGCTTTTAAAGAGCAAAACCCAAAGCTCTTGTTCAGTGACCCGCTTCAAGCTGCCTTTACTCTCTCCTGCAGACCTCCTGGGAATCAGTGGTCAGAAAGAGTCAAATATGAGGAAATCAAGACCCAGAGAGGGGACGTGACTTGCTTAAGCATGTTCAGCTGGTTAACAACACGGCTGGGACCAGAACCCCGGCCATCCAGGGACAGATCGTTTCACTCTATCATAAAATAAAAGAGCCTCCAGGTTAAGCACCTTCTTGGCTCCTCGCTCCAGGCTGTCGGAAGCGACCCTGGCCTTTGCTACCATTGCAGCTCGTGCCTACCTGCTACTGCATTTTCCTGAGAAGAGAAGGACACAACCAACAGGTGTCAGCCTGGGGTAGTACAGGGAGAAGTAAAACATGATAAATCGCTGCTAATGCTGCTGGGTGACTGAGATAAAGGCTTGATTGTTTGGGCAGCATAAATCAACACCCTGAGCTGGATGGGAAATAAAGCAATAATTTAAATCTATTTTCAGGGTCTTGTGGGCCAAGTGACCAAGTAGGAATTGATACCTGAGGATGGAATAATGGATAGAGGAAGGTTATAGATGGTTAAACCACACCGACTGGATAGCTCTGCACTGTGAGTGAGCTCCAGCCAGAGCTGTGACTCCTGCCCCTGCTGTGTGAAGAGGGCCTAATAATCCACTTACCTGCCTTCCCCAGCCAGCCCACCCTCGGACAGCCTCTGCCTCTCCTCCAGGCATCCCAGTCCCGTACTCATCACACTTCATGGAGGGGCTGTTTCTGTGAGGCCCTATACCGGGCACAGAGGATTCAAACACTCACAAGACAAAATCGGCATCACCAGACTGTAAATTCCATGCAGGCAAGAGCTATCGCTGTCTAGTTCACCACTACATCTCCAGTGCCGAGCACAGTTCCTGGCACATAGTAGGCATTCGATATACTTTCTGTTGGAAAAGAGAATGGTCAAACCAAAGAAAAAAGAGTCCCATTGAAGTGCATTAACTTCTATACAGAGACTGGGCTGCGGCTGGGGTGCAAAGGGAGTCGAGGAGAAGCCAGGAGGCTCCGTTTTTCCTGAAAGATCTTAGGACAGGCAAGGAGAGCTGAAGAAGAGGTGAAACCTGGGCTGAGTCTTGAGATAGGCATAGTGTTGGCCAAGGGAACAAGGAGGGAAGGAGGCAGCAGTGCATGCTGAGGCCGGGAGAAGGCAGTGCTGCTGCTTCTGAAACCACAAAGCCCTGAAGAAAAGTGATGGAAGCCAAGCCAGTGGGTTATAGTTTCCATTTTCTTTTTTTAAAATGACTTATTTTTAACTGACAAAATTGTATAAACTTAGCCATCTACATGTCATGGTTTCCATCTTCAATTTGTATTTGCCTGCACTGTACTTCTTCTTCCTCCTGGGGGTTTCTTTGGGTCTGTGATGGCCCATGTAGATGGCAGAGTAGGCACCAAGGTAGGCACAGAATGGTGAAACAGAAGGACACTTGGATGCCTGGGGCCTGGGGCCTCCTCCCAGCTGCGTCATCATATGTCTACATGGCTTTGGGCAAGTGTGGAACCTTTCTTTTTCTTTCTTTTTTTTTCAAGATGAAGTTTCACTCTTGTCACCAATACTGGAGTGCAATGGCATGATCTCGGTTCACTGTGACCTCCACCTCCCAGGTTCAAGCAATTCCCCTGCCTCAGCCTAGCCTCCCAAGTACCTGGGATTACAGGTGTCCACCACCACACCCAGCTAATTTTTGTATTTTTAGTAGAGATGGGATTTCACCATGTTGGCCAGGCTGGTCCCGAACTCCTGACCTCAGGTGCATCACCTGCCTCAGCCTCCCAAAGTGCTGGGATTATGGGCATGAGCCACCACGCCGGCCAGCGGAAACTTTCTTGTTCTTCTCTTCTTCGTGGCGTTAATGGCAAGATGGGATGTGTTGAATCTGATGACCTCTGGGGCCCTTCGATTCCTTCTAGGCTCTTGTTGCTGCTTTAAATCATTTCTGAGCAGGCACCACCTGCAGATGCTGAGCCACTCCTTCAGCCCCTGATCAAGAGTTAGGCACTTAGAGGACTCTAATAAATATTTGGTGACGGGTTCCTTTAGGACAGATTTCCCAGTCTTTCAGAAAAGGGAGAAAAAAAAGTTCCCCAAGAAATACTGAAGCTATAGATGGTCTCTTGTTTTCATCCAAACCGTAATAACAATAAGGTCAAAATAAACGCAGGTAGCACAGCACACTTACCATGCGCCAGGTACTAGTCTAAGCCACTTAGATGCATTAACTCAGTTAATCTTGACAACAACCCTAGGATTAGGATTAACTAATTATTATCCCCATTGCACAGATGCAGAAATGGGGACTCAGGAGGATGGACTAATTTGCCCAGTGCCGCACACAAAGTCAGTATTTGGACCAGGTAGTCAGGCCCCAGGGTTTCTGCTTTAACCACAGTGCTCTAACTATGGTGCTAACCAGTGCCGTGCTGCTCTGTGGACTGCTGGGAAGACAGGTGCAAAGACGAGTGGCTGGCAGGAGGTTCCAGGGACTTCCCTCAGCAGGAGTGTCTGGGGTGCTGGGGTAATTCCACCACCACTGCCCACCACCCACCACCACCTCTACACAGCCACAGGCTGCTGATCCCACAAAGTGTCAAGATGGATGGGCTCCGCAGAATCTGTCAAAGCCCAACAAGGGGACACATCTGAACTGGTGACGGAGGTCATAAATTTTTATGTTCATTATGTTTGTTTTGTTTGGTGTAATTAATGAATCTATTAAGCTCAATCAAGCTCTGACCTCTTTTATAGCCATTATAAATCAGCTCCAATGGCTCTGGGAGGGGGACAGTGAGTGTCATTTTGCAGGCCTCCCTGGGAAATGGGGGTCATTCCATAGAGTAAGGCTTTGGAAAGGGGTAGAGGGTAGGGAAAAGGCCAACGTGGGTTCCATGGTGACTGATTAGGAAAGGGACAGGAAGCTTTCAAGAGGGCATTGGCCTGTAATCCAAGCACTTTGGAAGGTTGAGGCGGGTGGATTACCTGAGGTCAAGCGTTCAAGACCAGCCTGGCCAACATGATGAAACCTCGTCTCTACTAAAAATAAGGCTACTTGGGAGGCTACTCAGGAGGCTGAGGCAGGAGAATTGATTGAAGGCAGGAGAATCGCTTGAACCCAGGAGGCGGAGGTTGCAGTGAGCCGAAATCGTGCCATTGCACTCCAGCCTGGGAGACAGAGTAAGACTCTGTCTCAAAAAAAAAAAAGGCATTGGGAATGGAGGAGAAAGAGCCACGGGGAAACTGAGGAAGGGAGCCTTGTTATGTGACTCTGACTCTAGTGACAATTATTCACGTTTTTATAGGTCCTGGGTGTTGGGGGGTTAGGGGTTGCTGCAAAAGGGGAGTTGGGAAGGAGAAAACAGAATCTTTCATACCTTAATCTCTTTCCCTAAAAATGGCTTCCTGAGGAATGAACACACTCACTCAGCCCCAGAAAGGGAGCTGGTCATGGGGTGGGGAGAGAGAGAGAGGAGAGGTCATAAGGTATCCAAGGAGGAACGGAAGGCGCAAAGCTGCAGGCCCAGAGCATGGAGCTGGTGAGGATGGTCGTCATTTTTCCATCTCCGCTGTCTCTGGTTTGGTGAGCAGAGTGATTGAGTGTGATTAAGCAGGGTTGCAGCCACTGATTCTCAGCTATTAGGATGAATGGATCCCCAGGACACCAGTGAGGAAGCTGTCGGCGTGTGCGTGCTTTAATAATAATAAAAAAAGAAACTAACAAAATACCATTCCCCATCGTTAAAATGCAGAAGCAGATAAAGAGCAGCTCCTGTGTAATTACCAAAAATTCTTATTTCCATAAGAAACCAGCACTTCATAAATTTTCCAGCCCTAGCCTTTCTCTCCAGGGAAACTGGATTTCTATGAATATAGAAATTTGGTAATTGCCCCTGAAACTGTGCTTTTCTGTATTAATGAATAGCAGAAGCTTGCTTTTGCTTACAGCCCCAATTGGTAGAGATTCCTTCCCCATCACTGTGTCAAAGAGAACCCGCCACCACCCCCACCCCCACCGTCCACACCCATTAGACCCGTTTAGGACCTCAAGGTTTGGGTTTCAGGAAGAGTGATTTCTTCTCCAGGGGAAGAAGGGAGTGGAGAGAGCCTGCCAGTCAGGAGCCTAGTTCTGCATTTTCCCAGTTGCATTTGTATTCTTCCTTACTACAGGCATGCATTTTTTATTTCAGTGCAACGTGTTTTAAAAAAATAAAATAAATGCACTATTAGATTAAAAAATGTACAGCATTATATAGCTCATAATGCCATGGTAGATTTTAAACCTCTAAAAGCATATGCATTAAAGCAATTTTCTAAACGAATATAGCAAGAGGTCCACAAACGCACTGCAACATTTGATAATAGTTGCCATCTTCAGCTGAGGATAATGATGTTAACAAATGTAATGGGAGTAATGAGTGGAGATTCAAAAAGCTGCTTTTGTTTAATTTTTTTGTAATGCAAATTCAGTTTGGGAATAAAAGAAGGCGGGAATGGGGGGAAAACCCTCTTATTTGAAATGAATCTTAATCCTAGCTGATGATAGGCCAGTTGTAAGGAGAACTGGCTTCAATGTGGAATTAAACAATCCAGAGATGCAGTGATTAAGGTGATCAGGACAAAATTGGAGGAAAAAAAAAAAAAAAAAAGCACCGGCAGAATTGAATCTTCTTTCTTGAGCCTGGAATGACAGATATTTGAGGAAAGAAGCCTCAGCACGCCATGAGTGTTTTCCCTGGAGTTACCTGTGTTGGGAATTGGAGACATGTCCCTGGCACCAACTGCCAGACCTGTCCCTGGTGCGGACTCCTAAGCCTGGTTCTAGGAGCAGCTGGTGTCAGAAGACAGGGAACATGAGGGAGGAAACTGCCCTGACCCTTCACCTAAGCCAAGTTGCTCTATGCGCCCCTGAGTTAGTTTATCAAGCCACACAACTGGCTCCCTTCGGGGCCTTCTGCAAGCTATTCTGCCCCTCAGTTTTCTCTTCTGTAAAATGGGAGCAGCAGGGGGTTCTCACAGTCAGCACATTTTTGAGAGTGGTGGTGCTCACATCTTAACTCCTCAAAAGAATGAAAGGTGGAAAAAGCTGGGCCACAACAACCTCCACCAACCTCATTTGCTTTGCCCTGGGCTGAGCTCAGCCGGTGCCATGAGGCAGAAATCATAACCATGACCCTGATGCATAAAGGAAAAAGCCTGTTCAAGAATGCCGTCCTGGGAGACTCCTCTGGGGTCATTCAGGAGTAGGCTTTATTTTCTTGGTTTTCTCTAGAGAAGACAGGAGCAGCAAAGCCTGAGTTACTGGCACTGCTTCTCCAAGAATCTGCCCATCTTGGGAGCTGGGATGGGCATAGAAGTAGAACAGCCCTCACTGGATATAGTTTGTGACCTTGAAGTGATCCAACTCCAATTGTACTGACAACCGGTACTATGTGGCTTAGGGCTTGATGTTCTCTTTCTTTGCAAGTATGTTCCATCTCCCCAATTATGGTGTCAACTTGTAGAGGGCAGAGACATTGCTATATTTATGATATTGTCCACAGGGCCCATGCAGGTCCTGGGCTCAGCCGGCATTGCCTAACAGCTACCATTCATCAAGCTTTGCTCATTTGCAAACACTTGTCTAAGTGTTTTACATAGCTCATTTCGTTTAACACTAATGACCTCACAGGTAGGCACTGTAATTATCCTAATTTTACAGATGGGGAAACTGAGTCACAGGGAGGGTAAGTCACACAGAAACACAGGTTGTAAGATGCAGAGCTGGGCTTGAAACCAGAAAACTACTCTGCTTCCCCAGTGCTAGTCCCTAAGGATCAAGCGGTATACAGGGGTGGGTTGCTAAAGCTGCAGAGAGACACTCCTTCTCCAGAACACATGTCAGGTCCTTCCCAGTGTCCATAACCAGGACGCCATGCCTGGAGGACAGCCCAGCCCAAGGAAGGCTGCCTGCTGGCAGAAGGAGGGTTTTGGGGCCTAAAATTACTCTGAGGAATAGAGTATTGTAAAAATAATATGATTTTGAGATGGTGCAGAAAAGTGAGAAATATGAGTTACAGTCACTAACTTCCCCAATTTACAGCTTTAATTAATCTGAAATTACTACATAGACTTTTATGATTAGCAGGGACATCTCAGTGAGCAGAGAAGGAATCTTTAATGATGATCTCAAGATGAATCTGGGAGATGAAATATCCACCCCATAAACAGAGTGATGTTAGAGGAAGCAAAGTAAAATAAAAATCCTAGACCATCAGAACAGTCACCTGTCAGCAGGACAAGGTCTTCCAAGACTGTCCCTTGCAGAGGGGACAGCCATCCTTGCCCCAACAGCAGGACTGCACTGAGACCAAGGCAAGTCCAGGGATTCATTCTTTGTGTGTGTGTGTCTCCAAGGAGGTCCTGGCTGGAGGTAGGGGCTCTGAGCCAGGCCCCTGCTCCTTCTGTCTGGACCTGTCCCATGGCCAGTCTCATCTTCAGGGGTCATTGGTTGCCTCAAGGCCCCGGGCTGGGACCAGCTCCCTGGGGTCCATTCTTTCTCACAGCCGCTCCTTAGGGTATGGGTCAAGAGACTTTCCAGTGCCCTGAAGATGTTGCTTTATTGTCTTCCCCTGATGACACCTTACCCCAAAGCCAGTAAAACCAGAAAGAAGAGGCTGGAGGTGGGAGGTGGGGTGGGATTATAGTTCTATAACCCTCTGCCCGCACCCCTCCCCATGCAATGGGGGAAATAGCCACTTAAAAGTTCTTTTTGGCTACTGTTATGGACTGAATGTTTGTGCACTCCCCCTGGCCCCTGCAATTCATATGTTAAAGCCCAAAAGCCCCGTGTAACTATATTTGGGGCTTCTAAGGAAGTACTTAAGGTTAAATGAGGTCATAAGTGTGGGGCCCTAATCTGATAGGATTAGTGTTCTTACGGGAAGAGATACCATAGAGCTCACTCACTCTCCATCTGCCATGTGAGGACACAGCAAGAAGGCAGCCGTCTGCAACCCAAGGGGAGAGCCCTCCCCAGTCTCTGACCCTGTTGGCACCTTGACCTTAGACTTGCAGTCTCCAGAACTGTGAGAAAATGGATTCCTGTTGCTTAAGCCACCAAGCCTGTGGTATTTTGTCATGGCAGCCCATGCACTCTTGTTTCATGATAGCTAATGGCCAACAGGGTCACACATTGAAACTAGGCAGTATCTGAGGTCCTTCAGTTTGATACCAAGTTTGGCAGGAGTCAGTCACCTTATTTAGGTTTATCCCAGAATGAAAAGTCCATGAAGTGAATATTATCGATATCCCCATTTCACAGATGAGGAAACTGAAGCTCAGAATTTAAACTTCTTAGTTTAAAGAGCCCAAGTTAAAGAGCCAGTGAGTGCACTTGAAGGCAGGTTCTCCAGCTCCGACAGGATCTGACTCTGGGGCAGGACCCAACCTTAAATGAACTTGGGATGATTTACTGGGCAGCATGTATTGGGAGCCTACATCTGACATCCCACCCCCAACTTTGTACTCTGCCATGTGTCTGATTCTCTGGAGTGAGAAGGAGAGAACATTTGGCCATAGGCCCATGCAATGGTATCGCCTCACTTGTGTGTAATGTACCAACTCTTACATACAAGCCCTGCCCGTATCTCCAGAGCTCTTGGGAACACCCTCTCTCAGGACAGTGTGTGTCCCGAAAGTGAACATCAGGAACACCTTAGGTGTGAAGGAAGTTATCTGTTCCTCAAAACACAAAATATTAGCCACTAACATTTCTTGAGGCCTTGCTGTGTGACAAGGTACTGTGTATTTCATGTTTCCTGTGATCCTCACAACAGACTTTTGAGATGGGTATTATTGTTGTTATTTCCACTGTACAGAAGAGAAAATTGAGGCTCAGGTTAAGAAAATTACCCAAAGTGAAACAATTTAATTGGTCTGGGAAGACCAGGAAGACCTTAGGTGCCTAAGATTGTTTGAGATTCTGCAACGGGCAACACTTGACAGCAGGTCTATACAAAGACAGATTTGGTATCTTTGGAGGGAATGAGTTTCCAGTCATTACAGGTGGTCCAGCAGAGAGGTCTACTCTCCTAATGGGGATAAGATGCTGTGACAGAGTCGTGACTTCAGATGGCAGGGTTCATCTAGACGGATTTAAAGTCCCTTTCAACCTGAGTCTCCTTGACTCCACAGAATTAAGGTGAGAAGACAGAGGGTCACACTGTCCTATGGGGGGTGGGTACAGGATG
This sequence comes from Piliocolobus tephrosceles, assembly GCF_002776525.5. Classification (NCBI taxonomy): domain Eukaryota; kingdom Metazoa; phylum Chordata; class Mammalia; order Primates; family Cercopithecidae; genus Piliocolobus; species Piliocolobus tephrosceles. Next base: position 107,395,916 of record NC_045446.1, on the reverse strand, counting down.
TACAGGGCATAGAGAAGGAGGCAGGAGGTGTTGAAGACATGACGTTGTCCTGAGCAGCTGGTTGAAGCTAGTTGAAGCTAGCTTCACTTTGCCATTGCGCTAATGCAGTCTTCATATCTTGGTAAGTCTAGAATGGGCATCCAGTGTCTGCTTCAACCTCCAAGGGATAGAGAGGACACTCACTTCTCCAAGATGAGAACAAGGACCTTATGAGATTGCTTCAGAAGGCATCTGGTCTACCTGCCATCAGGCAGCTGGACTGTTGAAAAGTTTCCTTGGGCCCAGGCATGGTGGCTCGCGCCTGTAATCCCAGCACTTTGGGAGACTGAGGCAGGTGGATTACGAGGTGAGGAGATTGAGACCATCCTGGTCAACATGGTGAAACCCCGTCTCTACCGAAAATACAAAAACTAGCTGGGCATGGTGGCATGCGCCTGTAGTCCCAGCTGCTCGGTGGGCTGAGGCAGGGGAATTGCTTGAACCTGGAAGGCAGAGGTTGCAGTGAGCCGACATCGCTCCACTGCACTCCAGCCTGGAGACACAGTGAGACTCCATCTCAAAAAATAAAAAAAAGAATAAAAAGAAAAGCTTTCTTGGGTTAAGCAGGGGTCTGCCTCCACCAGCATTTTGGAGCACCTGGTGGGCTAAATGGGCTGACCTGGGAGATGTTCAGACTGCCAAGGCAGCCCCTGTGGGAGGAGGATGGAGGAGCAGAGAGGAGAGGTGAGATACCTGAAAGGACCTTCGCGACCATTCGCTCTATCCTTTTTTCCTTATCTTTGGGAGCCAGGAAACTGATTCCTTTTGTTGCCACCATATTTCTGGCTTCCAGAAGTTGGTACTTATTTAATCATTTGAAGTTTAAGCTGATTCTCCAGGCAGGGAGTGACCGTTCCTAAATAGTGTCCTCCCCTACAGGTGTCCACTGGCCACCACCACCCACCTTCTGGGCTGAGGGCATTCATGTCAGGAACTTGAGGCACTGGCACCCACAAAGGACAGGCTTTGTAGGTACTTACAACCCACTCATTTGCCATCGGAAGCTTGGCCAAAGCCAAGTAAGACTGTATCCCAGAGTACGAAGGGCACTAGATTCTGCTGCTCCTGGGTGCTTGTGTGTCCAAGCACAGAAGCACGCATCTTCAGAGCTAGAATGCTGGCCACATGCTGCTGCTTTGGAAGGTGTGTGGTTGCCTGCCTTCATTTTGCAGAGGAGTAGACAAAGGTCTAAAGCTAACCTGTGGTTTGTGAACTCCTTAAGATTATATGCGATTTAACGCTTCAGGTCAGTAGTTCTGTGGAAGACTTCTAAGAGTCTGCACTTTGAAAGAAAGGCCCAAGGTGGTTTTGATAATTGGGCAAGTCCAGGAGCAATGATCTAAAGGACTTGCACAAGATATCAATGACAGAAGAAGGGCTAGATGCTAGGCCTCCTTCCTCCCCCATGCTGCACACCTGTGTGCAGGTGAGGGCGTTGGCTGCGACACACGGCATTTGCACAGCTGTGTCTCCCTCTGTGAAGGGCTTGCAGTGCACCAGGAAAAGTCAATCCGGCCCAGAACGCCTGTGATAAAGGGATTCACTGTACAGAGGGCCTTCCCATTTACACCTCTTCCTTCTCAGCCCTTAATCCTGCAGGATTATCTAAACTAAACACTGAATTCTGATTGCTTTTCTCCCTGGGAATAGACCGGCACCGAGTCATGGGAAAGTTAGAAGTGATCTGAACTACAATCTCTGTACGCCTGTAGGCTTCTGTTTCTTGGCACAGAACAGGAGAGGCCGATTGGAAACAATCGAACAAACCAACAAACAAATAAAAACCTGGGGAAAATAAAAACAAAAACTAACTAGGACAGACCTTGCACTAGCAGACACAGCTCATGTAAATTGGGAGGGAAAAGAGGCACCTACTGGAGAGGAGAGGGCTCCTGCGAGAGGTGATTTTGGTGCTGGGCAGAAATCTGGATTGGTATGAGGAGATGAGCTGCTCAGTGGTGAATTGAGGCCCCTTTATTCCCTGTGGTCCTTCAGAACAAAGCTCGTTAGTCCAAGCCACTCTCACCTTTTCAGCTGTCTCGGATAGAGGAATAGGCTTATATTCTGCCTACCCATGTTCACTACCGAAAGTTCATGACAAGTCCTGCTAATGAGCTACTCAGGGCACTGGGCAAGGCACTTCATCTTCCAGGGTACATATTTGATCCCCATTTTATAAATGGGAAAATTGAAGCTCAGAGATTAAGAACCAGCCCAAGGTCACACTTCCCAGCCTTGTGCTCTTCCGGCCTTCCCCACCGTGGAACACTTGGGACTTTAGAATCCCAAACTTCAGTGCTACAAAGATCAAACATTACGAGGCTCTGGGAGGTGGGTGGCAGGAAGGAGAAAACCTTCACCTGTTTGAGATTATTCAGAGTTCTGCTTAGAGGCAAGAGGTCAGACAGGACACATGGGTGAGGTGACAGAGACCCTTATTGGTCGCTCTTTCTGAGCCTCAAGTTTCCCACTCATAGCCAGAGATCATTCCAGGCCACTCCCGTAGTGGTTTTGAACCTCGAAGAAATCTCCTTGTTTATCACAGAGATTATCTATCTACTGTACAGAATGTGTTAATCATGGGAGATGATGGAGGTGAGAAGAAGGATTTTTAGCAAGAAACACAATCTTTCTTTATGTTGCTGGGGAATAGAAAGTATCTTGCTTCACAAAAGCAAAAACTGTAATATTAACTTAAAAGAAAGCCAATATTCATACTTAGAGCACATCCGCTTTCAGCTAGGCTTGTCCAAGACAAATTTAGACTCCCAGGCTGGCTTTACTTGCCACCCAGCACTACCCGGCCTCTGTAACCATCAGAGGGTTCTCTGGGATTGCAAACTCATTTTAATAACAGCCGAAGCAAAATAAAATTAGCAAGGTGAGTCTGCCGGGGGGTGGGGGGGAGGGAATCATATAATGCAAGTCAAAGGCAAATGCACACACTATTTTTAGATTCTGCATTGTAGGGGCTTATCTGCATTCCCCGCCCCTCCCCAGCCCGCAGACGTCCCCCCCTTGGTGTGGGTACACAGAGTCTTTGCACCGCACACACATCCGGGGCGCACACTCATACCTTGACAACGCTCCACTTAGCTCACTGCCTTCGCCACCCACCTAATGTGCACAAGGGAAATGGAAACGCTTTTCCAGTGTTCCCCTGAATGAAGAGTTCTCTATTAGTCACCACCAGCCTGGCTGGGCCCCTGGTGGATAGTACCATCCGTGCTATGAGGTACCAAAATAAATGGCTTTTGAGGTACCATGGGGAAATACACTGAGACTCGCATACAATTAAAACAGTTATTAATACTTGCATTGTTCCTGGCTGTGAGTGTGCATGACACCTACCTTTTCCCTTTGGCTGGAGCGAAACAAGAGAACATATGTTCTCATCACCGGGGCTCCCAACCGAGTCACCGAGTCACCAGGAGGAATGCTAAGTATGAGGCCATACAGCCCCTCCTCCCGGCAGCTCCTGCTCCTCCCTGCCAGTCAGCCAGGCTTGGCCCATGATGGTCCGGGTTGGGAAACTGCACGTCTGAGTTTCAACTACAAGATTTTCCAGACTTCAATTTTGCCATCTGTCTAAAAAACTTTTTTTTATTTAAGTGTGTGTGTGTGTGCGCGTGCGTGCAACATATGGGAAGGGGTAAATGTGGGGTGCAGCCAGGGGAGGGTGAGAAGCACAGAGAGAGCAGCAGATACTTTGACTCACCTTGTTGGGTAGAAGGAAGAAAAAGGAACAGATGTGAGGACACTGAGCTTTTCAAGGAATAAGTCTGAGGAATGATAATTAAGTTTTTATCTTTTTTTGGGTGGTGGCAGGGGGATTATTATTATTATTATTATTATTATTATTATTATTATTATTATTATCTTGCCTGGTTGGCTTCAGGTCATTCTGTCCTTCCCTCCTTCCTTCCCACCCTTCCTCCTTCCCTCCCTCGCTCCTCCCTTCCTTCTTCCTTCCTTCTTTTTCTCATACTTTCTCCTTCTTCCTCTCGTTTTCTCCTTTCTTCGTTGGGATTAGAAGCGTGAACTTTAGAGTCTCATGGGTGATCCTAGACAAGTTGCTTAACCTCTAAACTCTCAATGTCCTCATCTGTAAAATGGGGATAATGTCACTTGTGGAGATTAATACAAGAGAAGAGTTGGCACAGAGCCTGGCACATAGCCCGTGCTCTGTGACGGGAAGTGTTGGTAATGGTTGTTATGATGCTGGTCATCATCACCGTCAATATTTTTCTTTCTTCTCAATGTTTCTTGGGCTACCTCTAGGTATCAGGTGCTGGTCCAGGCTCTGGAGATAGACATTTCGGTCAAAGTCCCTGCCCTTGGGGCACCCACAGTCTTGTGGGGTAACCGTCTTGCTTCCACATTCACTCGACTGCCTTTTAAAGGATGTAAGATTGTGAGTGGAGCAGGACTAAGTGAAGGGAAGACTTTGATTGCCAGGTGCTGGGTGTGGTCAGGAGTGGGCAGAGTTTTGTATTTTGAGTTTTGATAATAGGATGGACTAATAGGCCTAAAATCCATTTGTCACTTGGGAACCAAGGTTTCCTGGGACCAGGAAACTAGCAACGGCAGAAGCACAGTTGGTTTCAGTGTCAATATTTGCCACATATGGTAAGTAAACAAAGCCTCCTAGGTCAGAAGCCAGCTGTCTGGGAAGGGGAGATGGTGTCCAGCAGGGGCCCTGGTATAGACCAGACAGCTCTCTGTAAAGCAAACAAAAGAATTCCAAAGGGAGGAAGAACAAGAACTATCTTCCCAGCTCCCCCTTGGAGTGTTAGGTGGGTGGTGAAGGCAGCCCAGATAATCTCAAGATGAAATAGCCTTGGGGTAATTGAGAGTTGGAGACTGGAGCTCCGAGCAATATTCCTTCAAAATCACTGGTTTGCATAATGAAGTTGCCGGTCAGCCCTGAAATTCTCGGCAGGCTCCAGCTTCCACTCCCCTACTGCTCACGGTCACCACTGGCTGTTGCACCAGATCCTAAGCCCTTTTATCTGCATCTTTATGGCATGAACCACAACTGTAGTCACATTTTCAGAGAAACTGCAAGTTTGCTCTGCTAATTTAAGAAACCTCCAAATTCAAACTTACCAAGTAGATAAATTAGGAGGTGGTTATTTGCATCCCAGAAAGTCTTCTATTTTACAATAGGTTTCAGCCACAAGAATCCTTTAACTATCAGCTTCTTCTAGATCATTTTGGGGTTCATTTATACCTCACAGAAGCTTTGGGAGAAGACATAAAGAATTAGAACTACTGTTGTTGTCTCAACAGTTGGAAATGAAGCTAAAACACCTAGTATTATGATGAAACTCAGTGATAAATACTGTTTGATTCACAAAAACTTGATTGTTAGTTATACCATTATTTAAAAGTTGTATTAAATATGTTTTCATTCATTCATGCAACAAACATGTACTGAATACCTACTATGTGCCAGGCAATGTGATATAAGACATAGTCCTCATTTTCAAGGAGCAATAAATCAACAGTGACAGTGTGGAATGGGAATTGCTGTGAGGAGGGTAAGCAGCAAACGCACTGGACTCATCAAGGAGGGTCTAGATCAAACTGAAAGAGGAGCAGTCAGGGAAGGCTTCCTGGAGGAGGTGAAGCTTAAGCTAGGTTCTGGGAAAAGAGTAGGTATGTGCTAGCTAAAGAAGAAGGGAAGGGCTATCCCAGCAGAAGGATCAGGCCGTAGGAAGGCATCATGTTCTAGGGCCCCCAGGGGCAGTGGATGGAGGTGTGGGAGTGACAAGGATAAGAAGGAGGACAAAGGTCAGTCAGGGTCACAAAGGATTTTCTGCACCTCATCAGAGTGATTGAACTTTTCATGATCCTATTTGCATTTGAGAGAGATCATTCTGGCAGGAGGAAGAAGGGTGGACTAGGGAGCCAGGCAGGGAAGTGGCAGCTACACAGGAAGTGGCCAGGGCCTGACTGAGGTATTGGGAGGAGGGGTGGAGAAGCCAGCTTTGGTACTAGGTCAGGGGGTTGGATCCACAGGACTGTGTAACTGGAGGGATGTGGAGTGTGGAGCACTGTAGTAACCACAGCTGCCACGTGCTGTCTGTTTACCCTGCATCTGGCACTGGCACTGTGTGCCCTGCGTACATCTGCCATGGGCGTGAGGTCTGGGGGTTATGAGGCTGAGTGCAGGGGTGACATCCCCAGGACATCCAGGTTACCAGGTCTGAGGGTAGTAGGATGAGTACTCAGAACCAGGCACTAAAGCAGCGCCACAAAGGGTCTGTAGGTGACAGACAAGAAGGAGTGCGCTAGGAAGCCTATGCCCAGCAGGCGGAGTGGGCTCCTAACATGGCATTTGTGTTTGAAGATGCAGGAATAACCACATGGAAGTGAGAATGGGATGGAAGCACAGGCCTCCCCCACCCCCTGCTGGCTTTCTCAAGGGGATCTTTGCACAGTCCCCATGGCTCTTCCCCAGCCGGCAGCCAGCGCTTCCTCCTCCGAAGAGGACTGCCTGTGTACCTCCAGATGCATCTCATCCTGAGCTCAGTGGCAAATATTGAACTATTTTTCAGAAGTGTTCATTGGGATTTTTAATTGACCGTCAGCGGGTTCTCAAAGGCTGTTTGTCTCTGGTGGCTGTTTATTCTCTGGGGGACGATCCCGCCCAGGGTGGTATCATTGTTCAGCAAAGCACGAGCCTCCCTGCCCCCCAGTTGCCTCTCCTTCAGTTTTGCCTTATTTATTTATTTATTTATTTTTGAGACAGAGTCTTACTCTGTTGCCCAGGCTGGAGTGCAGTGGCATGATCTCGGCTCACTGCAGCCTCTGCCTCCCGGGTTCCAGCAATTCTCCTGCCTCAGCCTCCTGGGTAGCTGGGATTACAGGCACATACCACCACACCCAGCTAATTTTTGTATTTTTAGTGGAGACAGGGCTTCACCATGTTGGCCAGGCTGGTCTCAAACTCCTGACCTCAGGTGATTCGTCCACCTCAGCCTCCCAAAGTGCTGGGATTACAGGCGTGAGCCACCGCACCCGGCCCAGTTTTGCCAAATTTAAAAATAGGAGAAAGTAAAGCAAAGTCTGTGCTGTCTTAGGAGGAAGGACCTGAAATGCTTTGTTTAAGGTTTGGCAGTGAACCCTGACTGACTCCGTCTCTGACAGTGGTCCTGTGGCTAGCAGCATTGTTAAAATATTATAGAAGGTCCTGCTCTGCTTCTGGCTGGGTGGAGGGGAAGCCCCCAGTTCACGTTGGAGCTTCTACTCCTGGCACTGGTCCAGCGTGTAAGGGAGAGAATCTGGCACAGATCTGTCTCCATCACAGTTGCCACTCCAGCCAGGGAGTTGACTCCTTACTTCTCCATATTGATCAATGCTCCTTAGAGCATCCCATTATGCTAAGTGAAACAAGCCAGTCACAAAAGGACAAATACTGTATGATTCCATGTATATGAGGTACCTAGAGTACTCAAATTCCTAGAGACGGAAAGTAGAAGGGTGGTTGCCAGGGTCTGGGGCAGGGAGGAATGGGGGTTAGTGTTTAATGGGTACAGAGTTTCATCTGCAAGATGAAAAGTTCTGGAAATGGATAACGATGGTGATTGCACAATAATATAAATGTACTTAACACTGCTGAATGTAACACTTAAAAACAGTTAGGATGGTACATTTTATGTTATGCATATTTTGCCATAATAAAAAAAATGTGGAGAAAAAGTCAAGGACTACCATAAGAGAAGAAAGAGACAAATAGATCCGTTCCACGTTTGCCTGCGAATCTTTATGTTGGATCTTTCCATCAGTGTGTGCAACAGGGCAGGGCCAACATCCTGAACACAGAGGTTAGAAACCAGAAAACTGCCAAAGGGAATGCTTACAAAAGAAGGAGCTATGTGAGGCAGGTGGCCTTGTGCGGGAGACTGAGCACAAGAGTCAGCCAAATTTAAGTTTGATCCTAGCGCTGCTGACTCAATGCTGTGTGATGTTGGACAAGTGATTTAACCTCTCTGAGCCATGGTTCCCTTATTGATAAAACAAGAAGACAATGCTAACACTACCAGAGCCGCTACGAAGTTAAAAGCAATCTGTGATGTGCCTAAGGAAGTTCCTAGCAAATAGAGGGCCCTTGTTAAATGTTAGCTCCCATATTAGTCCCTGAAGATTCTGTGGAGGAGGTGGGGTTTTCAGGCTGCTTAAATGCCAGCAGCTGCCTCAGATGACAAGGGAGGTTGTACTATTAATGGGCGAGCATGGGAGATGTCCTTTTCCAAGGTGTTGGGCAGGGATTGAACGTGTTGGAAGTGAGCTGAATAGTGAGCACTAAGCTCATGGTTGTAACTATGGGAGATTAGCATTTCCAGCCCCCCTGTGAAGCCAGATAACGGAAGGGAGAGCAATTAAATAGATACTTGGGAACCTCTCCGCTATACCAGGCACCCTGCTAAGCACTGGTGAAGCACAGACAAGGGGAGACGGGTCCTGACCAGCTGCTGCTCCCAGGCCAGGCAGCAAGATGAGCGTCCCCGGGCTCTGCACCCACCCTGGGGGGCCTGCAAGGAAGAAAAGTGCGGCCTCCCCAGGAAGACGCTTTCACATTAACCAGTATTCAAACTGAACCAGGCAAAACACTAACCCCTGTTTTTCTTTAGTAAATAATCTTCAAAGAGCACATTATACATTTATGATTTCTGCCCTGAGAGGTACCCCTAGTTCTCCTTGCAAGTGCTTTTCTTCAGTCCCCACTTCATTTTCCTTAACAGCCATTCCAAGTCTCTTCCTTTCTCAATACCCCAAACCAGCTCACATCCCACTCAGGGGTGAGATGCCGTCCCCACCATTGAAGAGATCAAGCCCCCAGGTGGGAACCAGCTCAACTTCCCCATCTGTCTCTCCGGAGTAGCCTCCTGTTTGAAAACTCGAAGCAGCTGTACCCCGTGCTAAGCTTCTTGCTCCCGTCTCCCCGTGTCATCCTGGATTTTCCTTCATCGTCAAGGATTACTTGCTAACCTTTCCTTCCTCACCTGCTTCTCCTTTTCCTTCAGCTTTTACTATGTTTATATCTTCTAATAATTCTTTTTATGATATCTTGTTTTTCAAGCTCTTCTCCAGTGATCCCTCCACTTCTCCAATGGCCCTTTTCACTAAACCTTCAAATTTGTCTTTGCTGACATTTATTGAGCTTCTATGACACGTTCTAAATGCTTTACTTGTCATATTTAATCCTAACGACAAACTACAAGGTAGGCCTTGCTATTATCTCCATTTTATAGTTGAAGAAACTGAGGCTGCTTGAATTAATAACTCACACAGCATCACATGGCTGTAACTGGTGGCACCAGGATTTAAACCGAGCCTCATGGCAACCACCCAGTCTTCCAACCAGAAATAAGTCTCTCCATTGTCCCCACTGACTCCCTCAATGCCACTTCTTGGGGTGCTCATCCTCTAGATCTCTCTGTATACCCTCAAAGCTGTAGCATTTGGAATTCGCTTTTTGGGCTTCCATGATACCACTCCGCCGGCGCTCCTCTAACCCTTCCTCAGGTTGTCTTAGTGAGTCTATCTGCTGCATGTTGGTTTCTCACTGGCTCTGGCCTGAGCTGTCTTGTGTTGTTCTACGTGTGCTCTCTGGACAAGGTTACCTGCTCTGATTCTAACCACCCCCGGAACACCGATGACCCAACATACATGTCTGCAGTTCCTACCATGCTCAGCATGTCTTGAAAGGAGCTCAAGGCCACGGTTGTCATTTCAAATCTATTCTTGCAGGTTGGTTAGGAAAGAGAGAGAGAGAGAGAGGAAGGAAGGAAGGAAGGAAGGAGGGAGGGAGGGAGGGAGGGAAGGATGGAAGGAAGGAGAAAGGAAAGAAAGAGAAAGAGAGAAAGAAAGAAAGGAAAGAAGGAAAGAAAGGAAAGAAGGAAAGAGAGAGAAAGAGAGAGAGAGAGAGAAAGAAAAAGAGAAAGAAAAGAAAGAAAAAGATCTACCCTGTTATTTAAGACAGAGATCATGGAAAACATCATCTGTGATGTCTTTGCCTTTCTTGCATCCCTAAGTTTCACAGATAACCAAGTCCTCTTGAGTCTACCTTCTCAGTAGCTGTGGACTCTTTCTCTCCCTTTTTTCCTACTGTCATTGCTTTTGTTTAGGACCTTGTAATATTTGCCTTGAGCACTTATTGTGTTGCTTCTGTTGTCTTCCCTCTAATCCATCCACCAGACAGCTGCCAAGCATCTTTCTAAAGTCCTATCTATCATGCTGTGTATATCCCCTGTCTTCCAGTCACCTAAAGGCTGAAGGTCAAGTCCTTAGCAGGCATCCAAAGCCAGTACAGCCTGGCTCCAGTGCACTTCCAGCCTCATCTTTGATTACATACTTCATCTGCCACCCACCTGCACCCTGGGCTTTATTCATGTTAACTATTCACAAGTCCCTGGAAGGAAATCATACATTCAAATCTGCACCACGGAACAGATAGTTCAAGATCTATCTGTTCCACGATGCTTTCCTCAACCCCCAACCAGAATGGCTCCCTCCCCTGGATTCTCATCTAAGTTAGTTCAAGCCACCAACGTGACACTTAGAACACCATATTACGGCTTAATGTTTAAGTGTACACCTCCTTGGCTAGATGGGGCAGAGACCTAGTTTTCTCAGCTGTGGCTGTCCAGAGCCCAGCATTCATTTGAAAGGAAATGGTTTGGGGATGTAGCACATTGTAAGCACTCTATAAACCCTAGTTTCCCTCTATTCTGAGGCATGAACAGAACAGGTATCAAAAGAGTATATACGGACACATATCTTTTTTTTTTTTGAGATTGAGTCTCACTCTGTTGCCCAGACTGGAGTGGAGTGGTGCTATCTCGGCTCACTGCAACCTCCACCTCCCCAGTTCAACTGATTCTCCTCCTGCCTCAGCCTCCCGAGTAGCTGGGATTACAGGCATCTGCCACCAAGCCCGGCTAATTTTGTATTTTTAGTAGAGACGGAGTTCCGCCATGTTGTCCAGGCTGGTCTCGAACTCCTGACCTCAAGTTATCCACCCACCTCACCCTCCCAAAGTGCTGGGATTATATGTGTGAGCCACCATGCCCAGCCTGTGGACACATATCTTACTTAAATTTAAAAAAAAAAAATATATATATATATATATATACACACACACATATATATATATAAAGATAGAATCTAAAAATGACGGAGGGAGGGAAACCCTTATCTGCTACACAAAACCACACTTCACTGAGCAAAGAACCTGCTTGTACATTCAAAATAAGTCGTCTCAAAAATGGCATCTCCTGTTTGCATAAAGACACTAGACTGGACAAGAAGAGAACATGATGGCCACAGGACATCTTGGTTTGAATGAGGCTTTTGACAAAGTCTCGGACTGTGTCCTTGTGGGCTAGGCTGATAAATATACTTGGAAAATAGTCAGTGATCCATTCAAATGAGCCTTTGGGGTCTCAGTTTCTTCACCTGTAATATGAGAGGCTTAGATTGGACAGCCCCTAAGTCTCTTCAGCTAGAAGAGGTAAGAAACTGAGACCCCAACAGCTTGTTTTTCTTTTTTAAAAATGCAGCTTATTAGTAGCATCATGAACTTATTTCTCCCAGCTCTAGAGCCCGTGCTGACACAGGCTTTCCCCAGCGTCCGTTGGTTTGTCAATCGCTGAACAATCATGTTCAAAGAATGTAGTTTAACAAGCTGATGTGTACCTGGAGGGAGATGTCAAATGGTGGGATGCAGGGCTTGATCCTTGACCCTGCCCATTCAGTCATTTATAAAGCTTTGGAGTAAAGCCCAGAAGGCATGTTTTTCAAATAAATGAATGACACAGAATGCAGAAGGGAGAGCCGATATGTGGGACTCCAGAATCAAGATCCAAAACACATTTCAGACTGGAATGATGGGATGAAAGTAAGATGGATCTTAACAGAAACAAATGGAAAGTCTTGCACTGAGGTTTCCAAAAAATCGATTCTGTAAGTACAGGCTGGGGAACACTTGACTTGATGTAGGTTCAGATATTAAAGTTTAGAGTTGATAACAAGAGGATCTTAGGGCGTCTTGGCTGGCTGCTATAATGCCACAGCAAGATGCTGAAGATCTTTTTGGGCTGAATTAAAGTTGGATTCCAAAGCAGAGGACGGAATGCTTCCTGTACTCCATGCTGTTCAGACCACATCAGAGCCCAGCTCCAGTTCTAAGCATCACACTTTTGGAGGGACTTTGAGAAACTGAACATGTTGGAAGTGGGCACTCAAGATGGCAAGGGGTCTGGAAATGCTGTCTAATGAGAAACGCAGGAAAATGAAAGGGTAGTCTTCATGTGCACGTGGGAAATAGACCAGTTTCACGGGCTCCAGAGGACAGAACTTGGGAGCTGCAGGACAGCCAATTTCAGTTTCATTCCATACAAGGGAGTCATTTCAATGGAGTCTCCCTATCCAGCAATAAATACCTCTATGCAGGTCATGAGCTTCCCACTGCTAAAGGTGTGCGAGCAGGGCCTGGATGCCCCTCGGTCAGGGAAGCAGAGGGGAAAAGATTGATGGAGGTGCTCCTGAAGGTCCCTGCTAGTGATCAGCTTCTGATTTTTATTATGATTGTGATATTGCCGAATTATAGAACCATAGCTGCTATGACTCTGTGTGCTTGCATACATTTTTAAAACCAGACTTCCCCTTTCTCAGGCCACGATTCAAGCTAAGTGATAGTTGTGGTTTAAAAATCCCAACCAACATCTGGTTATCGAGTACCTACAATGGACAGAGCCCTATCCTGAGTGTGTTTGGGGGAGGGATGGGAGAGAGAGGAAAGTACAACAGAAAAGGCCTTCACCTTTTGGTATCTCAGACAAAACCCACTCAGAACGGCTCCAATTGAGACTGTGGGGGTGGAGAAAGTGACAGGCAAAAGGTGGGGGTCTTCCCTGCTCTCAGTCACAGTAAGCAAAAAGCAGACAAAGGGGCTGATGTAGCAAAGTGCAAACAAGCCTGGAAAAGCAGAGGAGGAGGAGGCCAAGCAGTGGGGAGGCAAGGAGAGGAGACGCAGGGGGAGGCAAGGAGAGGAGACGCAGCGGGGAGGCAAGGAGAGAACAGTGCCCAAGGACTACATCATTAGGAACCTTGCCTTAGGAAAAGGACACCTTGCATCACCTCCGCACCAAGGTGTGAAGACTTCCCACCCCTCTAGGCCCAGCTCGCCAGTGAAATCGACATATTTATTTTTAATAGAGCCCATTTGAGGTAGTTTGTGTTTTCAAAGGCTGATGTACTCCTAAGTACTTTTCATGCTCACAGCTTAAAAAAAAAAAAAAAATGTCATTTCAGAGTGGAAATGTTGACCTAAGGCTGGGTGGAGGATGGTGCCCTCCTGCAGTAAGACCCCCTGCAGCCGCACCCAGCCTTGGGTGGGATTCCACTCCATCTCTGAAAGCCAGAGCTTGTGGAAATGAAAGTTGTGAGCAAAACCCCCCCGGGGAGAGAAGGTGGAGCAGAATAGAGGAGAAAAAGCCTCTCCCAGCCCCTCCCCTGTTCCTTTTTTTGAACATGTAGTGTCGATGTAGTCATGGCTTTTAAACAACATTACACACACTTGTCGTCCAAGATAAAATGTTATTAAGATTAAACGCCGAGCGGGGAACGAATCCGACTTCCCACTGTCATATTTCAGCTATGTTGAGTGATTGCCTTTCGGTAGCCCTGGCTCCTAAGCAGGGAAACGGCATTATTATCATTAATAAGCCCATAATGGGGAAGAGAAATTATAAACATTTCTGCAACAAGCGGCCCTCCAATGTTAATATTTTATGAGCACACAGAGAAGCCTGCAACTGCATGTAAATGGCAGAATTATACGCAACCATAATGTAAACATGCATAATTGGGTTGAGTCGGTGGGAGTGGGGAGCCTGTTGGCAGAGGGCGGGGTGGCATTTACAGCCTGGGCGGGTCCCCAAAGGCAGAAAGTGGGAAGCTCTAGGGTCCTTGTTACTCAGACTCACCTCTCCCTGCCCCTTGTGTTTTCAGGGAGGTCCATCTCCCTAGGACCCCCGTGTGCAGAGAAGCTGCCCATCTGCTTTCTCACCTAACACGTCATCCTTGGCACTGGTCACTTTAGACTTACTCCTGAGACAGCCCATTCATTATCACCCTAAATGCTGTTTCCTGGGGATTTTCAAGTCTATTCACATGTGTGTGTTTCCTCCCTCATAAAATGTAGTATACACATCTGGGGGACAGAGATCCTGTTCTTTGTAATCTCAAAGGGCGAAACGCATGTGTCACAGGAGCCCTAGGAAGGCTTTTTGGCTAGTTGTTTTGGTTTGAGGTGTTAGCTGTGGAACGCTTGCTTCAAACCAACAGTCTCGTGGGAGCCCAGTGAACAAGGCAGCTGCTCTGATGGAAGCAGGGTGAGCCCAGACGCTTCTCCTTTCCCACAGCCTCTTCCCTCCCAGGTTTCCCTGAGGTACCTTCATGAAGCACAGAGTGAGAACTACTGAAAGGTTCCCTTTTTCTGTTTCCAGATGATAAAACAAGAAGAAGTGTGGCCTGCCTGCCCCAGGCACTAGATCCCAGGTCCCCTGCCTTCCAGGGAGGGGTGAGCATGGTCCAGGGGTGGCTGGGCCCTTCCTCCAGCTCTGTCATGGACTGGCTGGTAGCCTTGGACATGTCTCACTACCTCTCTGAACCTCATGTCTTGTCTGTAAAATAAATGGAGACGGCTCGGCGATCCCTAATCCTCCTTCCAGCTCAGAAATCTCAGAGGTGTACAGGCCTCAAGGAAATCACACTGGCCACTGATGTATGCAATGCGATTGATGTTGAAAGGCCCGTGAGGGCAGCCTGGAAACCCGTGGATGCCTCCATCCTTTGGTGGGGTCTGTAGTCACTTACCAAGCCCGCCTGGGTGCTGTTTTGGGGCTTTAAGCTTCCTGGGGCAGGAACTTGGTGAGGACTTCCCCATGCTGGATTTGGACATACTGGGCTCAGAGCCCAGGACTGGAGCTGACCAGAGGGCAGGGATCACAGTGCCCAGTACAGGGCTGGCTCTTAATAGGCACCCAGTAGAATCTGTTGAACAAATAAATGGTTGGAGTAATGTATTGCTTAACAGTTTTGTTAGTTAATGAAGTGAAACAGCTCTGTCTTCAGATTTACTTCATTGTGGTTTTTTTTTTTTTTTTTTTTTTTTTTTTTTTAAGTATAGTCTCTGGGTTTTGAAAACTATTTCTGGAGTGCCTACTAGGTGCTGGCAGCATGCTGGCAGCTTGATGAGAAGACAAGAACACCTCCGGCTAGAAGCCTGTCTCTTTTCCCTTCCCCCGTCCCCACCTCCTTGACTTTCCCTTTCCCCCTGCTCCTATTCATTATTTCTCTCCGCAGTTATGTTATTATTGGCCTTGGCAAAGAGTTTCAGGGGTGTCGTTTGTCTGAGCAACATTATGCAGAATTAAGTTCCAGGGTAATTTCTGATGCAAATACCTATCCTCCAAGAGAATGTGAATTAAGCCTGCTGGTCTCAGCTCGACAGAGGCAGCTGTATTTGAATCCAGGTCTCCAGCAGTCAGGGAAGCTCCAGGAGGGTGTGGGACCCCCTTGGGTTCCTCCTTGGGAGGCTCCTGAGTAGCCCATGACGTGGGTCCCAGGGCAGAAGGGAGCCTTGAGCAATCATCTCCTTCACCCCCGCTCTATGTCTCATCTAAGCACCCCAGAAGCTGAGGATCTCTGCCCTGACCTCATCCCTCCCTTCCATAGGGAAGGAGTTTCCAGAAATATGCTTCATTCCCTGCTGGCAGGAAGTTTGTCTTTATAGCTAACCCAGTCTTTCTTGCCATGTATTACTATCCTTTCACATTTCAGCGTGCCTACAATCCCCGAAGGACTGTGTTATCAGACAGGCTCTGATTTCTTAGAGCAGGGTCTGAGAGTCTGCATTTCTGACCTGACCAGCTCTCGGGTGATGCTGTCCTGCACAGCACACTTCAAATAGCTTAGAAAACACAAAGAAGGTAAAGCAAACATAAAAGCACACGCAAACAGCTCTGCTTATTGCAGCTTCTTTGTATGCATCCCTTAAACGTTTCTGTCTAGAACCGCGCTGTCTCTGTCTGCAAATTTCTTAGCCTCTGTGAGTCTCGGTTTCCTCGTCAGTAAAACCGCGGTGATGATGCCTCTGTCCTGTAGCGGTTGTGAGGTTACCTGCTGGAAACAGAAGCCCCTGGGAAGATGATGGGAGGAGGATGGTGGCTATGCTGCTTCCCGGGAGCTATGAGGCAGGGAAGGGGTCTCTGTTGCTCCAGAAGCTACCCTTTGTGTAGGGTTAGTGTCCTCAATGATAGCTGGTAGATGAGCGCTGAAAGCGTTACTCACTTTCCTTGGAGAGTATGGAGGTTGCCAGCGGGACAGAAACAATCCCTGGCCTGGTTAGGATGACCTTGGTTAAAAAGGAAAAAGAAGGCTATTGTGTAACTCGGGATAGCATTCAGCACTTGGTGGAAGTATTTTGAAGATGCTGGTGATTAGATTGTACATTCACTTAGGGCCTTCAGCCTCTTGGAAGTATCTTCCCACAGCCTCTCTTCATGGCCCTTTAAGGCAGGTAAGGTGGGCATGCATCGTTCCCATCAGGTACAAGGTACAGAGAGGCTGGGGGACCTACCCAAGGTCACAGAGCATGTCCTTGGTGGAGCCCAGCCCAGAATCCCATTCCCTGCCTCCTGGTCCTGTGTTCTTCCTGCCACCCTTAAAGACAGGAGCTGCATGTCTGTGTGGAGAAGGGGCAGGGATGAGTGGCTCTTCTCCCTGCCTTGATGATGTTGGGCTGAGGAGGTGAGAAGGGGGCTGCTTCTCTCTCCCATCCTTCCCAACTCTTACCCTGCTGGGATTAAGACCTTGTCAGGGATTAGCAGGCCTGGCCTGGGCCCATCCCCGAGAACACAGCCTTTCCTCTCCCCACTGCTTGGAGATGGGAGGGGATTGGTGAGCTGCTGGGCCTGCCCAGGTGCCATCCTTGATGGTTCATGGCACAGCCAGTGCCATCCCTGTCTGCTCTGCCCCTCAGGGTTGGAACCTCTGTAGCAGTTTTACGCTCCAAATTTTCTAAGTCATTATCTTCCCAGACACCATTTTTTTCCCTGTATTACTGCTGCTATTAAGAATTCCATTCTTCCCTGCCCTTCTGCCAGTACTGGCATGCTCTCCCCGCCCATCATCTGAATGAGTGCTTCTTCCTCCCTCCTTCCTCCGACAGCTGTCACGGACCATGGGGAATGTCTTGGCCATGATTGTCCTGGGTCTGCAGGAGAAGCTGCCTGGGTTCCTCGCAGGACTCCCCATAGACATCCTTGTTACTTGGACCACATGGCCCATCTGGCCGTGAGGACAAATGGGGTCAGATCCAAGGTCCAGATCATCCAGCCCTCTTTCCCCTAAGCTCCCTGGGACCTTTGCATGGGAATGCAGACATGTGCCATCATTTAAGCTGCCCTTTTCAGTTTTGTTAATTATTCAGAATCTTGATGTCTTCTCTTAAAGCCTAGAGAGACTACACTTCTAAGCTCTGATTTCCTCACGTTTCAAACAGAATGCTAATATTAATCTTCCAGGGGTTTAAAGGAGTGTTGAATGTGCCAAACACTGTTGGGTACATAGTAGATGCTCAAAAAATAATTATTGAAACAAAATATTGCAAAGAATTAGGGGGTTTAAATGCAGATTAGTCTGGGCATGGTACCTTACGCCTGTAATCCCAGAACTTTCATAGGCTGAGGCAGGAGAATTGCTTGAGCCCAGGAGTTTGAGACCAGCCTGGGCAAAATAGCGATACCTCATCTCTAAAAAAAAATAAATAAATAAATTAAAATTAAAATTAAAAAAAGTAGCCAGGCATTGTGGAGCACACCTGTAGTACTAACTTTCAGTTGGGAGGCTGAGGCGGGAGGATTACTTGAGCCCTGGGGTTCGAAACTGCAGTCAGCCATGACTGCACCACTGCACTTCAGCCTGGGTGACAGAGCAAGATCTTAACTCTAAAAATATTTTAAAATAAAAAATAAACGCTGAGTGGCTCCCAAAACCAAATAGCCCTTGACTTCTCCCTTCTCGATGAACTTCTTTACCTGTGATCTCTTTGACTTGCCTCCTCACCCTCTGGCCTCTGCTCCTTTTCCTCCTGTCTCTCCTGCTGTAAATCCTCCCAGAGTTCTTGACCTTCTGCTTCTGCCTGCCCCCATCCATATTCTGCATGTGGACATCTGGGGTAGCCCTGTATCTGCAGCTCTGCAGAGATGGGGTTAATAAGAGCCTACCCACAGCCAGCAAACTCTCACAGTCACAGACTCAGAATCCTAAAGAGGAAAGACACATTCAATGTGTCATAATCCACTTTCCCACTCAGTGCCTGAGTCACCAGTTCTTGGATCCAAAGTGTAAAGATCGAGCTAAATAAATGTGAGTTACCATCATGATCATCGTCGTCATCATCAGGCCTGTGGAGGGTATGGTAGATGAGCTTCACCTTGTGGCCTGGGTGGTCCTTGCCTCTGTGGTCAGATCTCTGAGGCCCTGAGGGTCCTGAGGACCCCTCTGCCTCTTTCTCCCCCCCCCCAGGCATGTGCCTGCCTCTTGCTTAACATTCTGGATTCCCTTTATATCCAAGTGCCCCCTGGAAAGGACACTTGAAGGTGCCATAGTCATTTACACCTGAGTATGACCAAATTGGCCACAACCAGGCCAAGAGAACTTTGCAAGGAGAGGAGGTGCCGGGTGCCAGGGGACTCGTGCCCAGGACTCTGCAGTGTAGGGCAGGGACCTGGGCTGGGGAGGCTGATGGAGCAATGGCAGCTGTGAACCCTCAGTGCGAAGACTCCTGCTCTTGGCTCTGCCACTGGTGGGATCAGGCCCAGTGCCTTCTTCTTTCTGAGGCCCAGTTAACACTTGTGCAACAGGAAGGGTCGGACCCAATCATGCGTTGTGCTGTGCTCTGGGAACTACTCCCACCTGAGACTCAACAGAGGGCGGTATGAGCACTTGACTGCACCTCTGCCCACATGCCAAGAGCAGGTCAGCACTGGGACACCCTGGAGTTACTAAACTCTAAGGTAAGGGTGATCCACCCAGACCCATTACTCCTTCCCAGTCGCATCTTTCCACATAGTTTAAGGTCAGGCTCAACCCTGTCAGCCCATGGAGGTCTTTGGCCAGGAGCTGGGGCTCCTGTGGTGGGGAGGGAACCTGGTACCTCAATTCTGGATTTCAGCTTCTCTTCCCTGCAGCCCTGTCCCAACATTTACTGGTTTTGGGTCAGTGGCACAGATGCAGCAGCAGAACCCTCCCTCCCATCCTCAAGGCTGTAGATCATAGCAATCTTCAGGGGCCCAAGCTCTTTCCAGGTCCTGCTTTCCAAAAATGAGCCTCAAATGCAGCAGGTGCTAAGTGTCTGTTCTCATGGCCCCCTAGACAGTCATCATACCACTGCTAGCAGTTATCCTCTCCCTTCACGAATGACAGGACTGTACAACTTTCCAGACATTTTTCGACCTGCAACTTACCTAGCCACACCCCTGGGACCAGGCAGGGTAAGTATGCAGATAAGGAAAGGCTCAGAGAGGTTGAGCTACCACTGGAAGTCACCCAAAGTTATGCCTGCTTTCCGTCTCCTCCTGGGGAGCTCAGAGCTCGCAACAGCTCCAGGGGTAGAAAGCAAAGCTTTGAGTTCTTCCGGAGTATTTGTAGGCACCTGTGCTGGAACCCCATCCCCTCTGAATCCCGCCACAGACCCTCTTACCTAAGGGTGCTGGGACCCCAGGTCTGCCCCGAGGGCATATGTGCTGCATCACTCTACCTGGGCCCAACTGTGCATGTCCTGCCCATGACCCTGGCTGGGCCTCCACCTTGACCCTGTTTTCTGCTAACCGGACCAGGGGAGGTAGGGAGAGGAGGTAAGGAATTGAGGGGAAGGGTGGAGACATGAAGATAGCCGCTTTCTGGGAATCAGGAGGCCTGGATTCCAGCTCTAACTGTTAATTTTCTGTGTGACCTTGGATAAATCACACAGCCTGTCTGAGCTTCATCTTAGGAAAGAGCCTGATGAAATGATCTTTAAGATTCCTTCCAGCTCTGAAATCCTGACTCCTACAGCTTCCCTCACAATTCTATTGCCCACTGTGTGATCCAATGCCAGTGAATGTTGAGAGGCCTGAAGGAAACCCCAGGGAGATCCCTAGGTGCTTTGATGCCACAGAAGGCCTTGGTTACTCTGCAGGCCTGGCCCAACTCTGCCCTTGGACCTCAGGCCTCCTGGGACAGGGACCTCAACAGGGAACCTCCTCTATTGCCAAGTTTTCCCATGACAGGCTCAGAGCACCGGCTGGACCGGCCCTGGCGTCTCCACTGGGGCCCAATTTGGCTTCTTCAAGAAGGGACTTCGGAGCCTTCCTCCCCCTGTGGAGCAATTAATTAGGCAAACTCCAGTCTCTCCCTTTGGCTAAAGATCTGAGTCCTGGGCAAAGCCTCAGCGATATATGAAGAAAGTGGTCAGACTCCACTCAACACCTCATGTTCTATTTGTTCTCAAACACACACAAACACCTTTCAGTTTTACATTCTTTACTTAAAAGTGTTTAACATTCAGCAATACATTTTATGTTAGACAGACACATCTTATCAGAACAGAAGAACTAGCACAAAGACAGGAGGGGCCACCTCCATCCATATCTGTCTTTTCTTTTTTTAATGCAACTCCATCATCCCCTTCTCTCTTTCTCCTCTCCCTCCCTCTCTTTCTCTCTCTGCTCCTTGCTAACTCTGCATCTCTGCATATAATTGAGTTAAATGGTTTTGATATCCTAGCATCTTCACCCCACACACCTTCTTCTTCTTCTTCTTCTTCTTCTTCTTCTTCTTCTTCTTCTTCT
>NC_045446.1:107356799-107374958 GCF_002776525.5 Piliocolobus tephrosceles | reverse complement strand
TTCTTCTTTCTTCTTTCTTCTTTCTTCTTTCTTCTTTCTTCTTTCTTCTTCTTCTTCTTCTTCTTCTTCAAATGTGTGAACAGTTTGTTCCCAGCTAAAAACAAGCACTGATAGGTTTCATACCTTTCTGTGTAGGAGGGAGAGGTAGGTTCTGAGCAAGGCACTGGCTGGCAGTGGGGGAGGCCACTGGTGGGAGGTGAGGTGGGGAGAAAGAAGGAGAAGGGAAAGATCGTACAAAACATCACGTGTGATCTGTCCCTCTTTTGCTCTCCCCATGCACAAACCCTGCTGGGGTCCCTGTGATTGGCACATGGGCACAGGGACTTGGGAAGGCTCCATCCTTTGGGAAGTGAGTCAATACATCCATGGGTCCGGAGAAAGGCACTAATGCTTGGAATGGCCGTAATGGGAGGTAGAATCCTCCTAAGAGTTTATTCCATCTCCAGGGAGAAAAGAGGGCAAGGTATTGATCACTACTTCCTGGCTTGAGGTGCCAACAGCACACAAGTATCTGCCAGCATTTGTGCACATATGTGTGTATGGGTACCACCCTTCTGTGTGCTTGAAAACAGGTATTGGGACCCTGGGTGGGCGTGATGGACAGGAGACAGCCAGCTGTGTGATAAAATTATGGCAGCTAACATTTATTCCATACCGCCTATGAACCAGGAGTTTTAAGGACAGTGCTCACTTACAAAAATGTGTACTGTCTTTCTCCCACATTGTATGTGAGGAAACTGAGGCTTAGGGAGGTTGAGTCACTTGCCCCAAAGTCACACATCCTTCAAGTAAGTAGTGAATCCATTATATGAGCCCAGCCAGTTGGCCCCAGAGGCTACAAGCTTGACCCCTCTGCTCTACAGGAAAGAGCCCGGAAGCAGAAGACCTCTTTTATCCATCAGTTGTGTGACCTTGGGTTGGTCACTCACCTCTCTGAGCTTCCATATCCTACAGGGTTATAAGGAGACTCGAATACAGAGCTGCATGTCAATGAGCTTTGCAAACTTTGAAGTGATGTTGAGAAACTCGCAGATGACTGAACTTGACTCTCCTCTCCATGTTCCAAAGAGACTAGCAGATCACTTTACACCCAGTAGGTTTTGTGCTCTTAGCCTTTTCGACTTAGAGGCGTGCAGTCCAGTTTACCACTGACCTAAAGAAAGGATGCAGGCCGGGACGTCCTGGGACCAACCGTGCTCTGCCCTCTGTGCCATTTTCCTCATCGCTCAGTTGTTGGCACTCCCTCATTTCAGACCTCATCCCTCATCCCATCACATTTTATGACACTGCAGGTGTCTTTATAAGCTGCCTCTAATTCCTATTGGAGCAGGGTAAGATACAAATGAGTCAAACAAATAAATAACAGTGGTTGTTAAATAACTCCCGGTTGATGGGATGAAGGAATGACTAAGGGTGAATGAATGAATGGATGAATGAGTGAAACTGGCCAGGAAAGGGGTAAGCCCTCTGCGGAGGAGCAGAGGGACATTGGCATGGTGTGAAGTGGGACAGACCTGGGTCTGATTTCTCTTTCAGCTGTTTAATAACAATGTGATCTTGGATAAGTCACCTAGTCTCTTCGGGCCTCAGTTTCCTCATCAGTAGAATGGGAGCCGAGAGATAGCAGGCTCGGGACAGTTCTCTTGCTTCCTTCCTCCCTCCAGCCAGTCTCTGACCCTCACAGTTTTTCCTGAGAAAGTCATGTACTTGTCTCTGTCACCTCCAGACTTGGGGACATGGAACATAGTCTCTCCTGGCTTGGCTGGGAGCGAGGGGTAGTTTCACCTACCAGCTGTCCCTCCCTTGGAAGAATCCTTTTCCAGCCTTTATGCATGGGCTGGAGGGGTTGTCAGGTCAAGGTGCAGGATGTCCAGGTAGAGCAGGAGCCAGCACCTCTCAGTAGAATGTAGGAGTTCTTTTCGCCTATTGTCCTCAAGAATTTGGCTTCCCCTGAAATTCAGAGACATACAGAAAAGCCTCATGTGCCTCTCTCCTGGATGGGCCGTGGAGAGGTGGCATCTGGAAGAAGGATGGGCAGGAACTCTTCGAGGTGAGGTAGGGGAAGAAGCACAGAGGCACGGTCAGGCAGCGGGGAATGAGTGGCTCATGGGAGGGCGTCTTCGGGTTCAAGTTCATGGCTGGAGCAGGTGGGAAGGAGGGAAGGCAGCAGTGATGGACAGGTCTCTGGACAGGTCTGGACAGGCAGCGAAGGGCAGACGGGATGGCCTCATTCACTTCTCCAAGGAAGATGAGCTGCGTCTTGCATGTTTCTGAACAGAACGCTGCTGCCATTCGAGGAGGACAATTCCTTGTCCTCCTGGGCCGTCCTGTACACAGCAGGTTGCTGAGGAGGACCCCTGGCACCCAGGCATCTTTGTGACAACCATAAACACCCCCAGCTTCCTAAAGAGGGTAGGGTCTCACTGTCATTGAGAACCACTCTGTAGGTGGTAAGAGTACACTAAAGAATGAAGCAGGAGTGACAAGATCAAATGTGTGTTTTTGAAAGTTCACTGTGGTGCCCAAGCAGAGATGTGCAGAGACAGACCGGGACAGGGCAGCCAGTTAGGAGCTTAAATAACTCTATCAATTTGTGGTGGTATTAACGGAAGAGACTCCCGGAGGCTGGAGGATTTGATGTGGGTGTTTGCAATTCTGCCCTGTGCCTTAGGAGGGACTCCCGAGGAGACAGTGAATAAAAAAGTCCAAGGATTAATTTATTAAATTAATTAAAGAAACAGTATCCACTAACGCCATTTTCATGTGGGGTTTCTGTTTCCTTTTTAAATGGAGAGAGGGGAGGATGCTGGAACTGGGAAAGAGGGGCAGGGTAGCCATGAAGGAGAATGCAGTCTCCAAGCAGCCATCTCGACTCTGAAAATTAAAAATGGAAATTCAATAAAACCCTGGAGTGTCAAGAGACTGTTTTTCCAACTTGAAATCCTGCAGCTTGTCCAGAGGGGCCTGCCTTGGAATAGCCTGCAAAAGGGAAGCCTTTCCCAGTTGCATAGGATTTCACTGCCCTGTGGTCAAGCCAGGGGACCTTCAAGGAGGGGGCAGCCTATGTCCCCAAAGCACATAGGGATGTTCATGAATGCACGTAAGAATCACCCAGGGTGCTTGTTAAAATGCAGATTTTTTGAGTCTGTGGGCCCAGGAGGGGCTGGAGATTCCGCATTTCTAAAGAGGGTTCAGGTGATGCTGATGCTGCTGGCCCAGGGGCCACACTATGTGAGTGGCAGGCCCGAAAGCCTTGTTGGACCCTGCCAGGTCCGTGTGTTCACAATGGGGTTTGCTGGGAGTCAGCAGAGCTTGGAGGGCGTGGGTGGGAGAGAGAAGGGTGGGTTTGCAGATGCATGTTTTGTGTCCCTGGGACCCAGACAGCTGGTGGATATTTAGACTGGAAAATGCAAGATGCGAATCCAGGGTACGAATGAGGGAGGATGAGGGAATGTGGGGAGCAGAGACCCCTCTTCAGTGGTCAGCTCTGGGACAGTTCCCCTTCCCCATGCCCTTTGAGTAACTTGCCACCCTCGGGCTTCACCTCGTCAGCTCTGTGCTTCAAGAGCTGGCCAGATCTTCTTCCCCTGGGTTGTCACTGCAGCCATCACTGCTGCCCTCACTGCTGCAGGTCCAGCCCCTTTGTAGGGGAGGGGACCACAAAGGACCCTGCCTGGTGGGGGTGTGAGCCTGCTTGACCCGTCAGAGCCTCCCAAGGTACCCTGTCTGATCTTTCCTTGGCAAAGCAGAAGGATTTGGGAAGCCTGGCCCTGGGGATGCTGTCCTTACAAGCCCTGGTGACCTGGTGACCCCACTGTGGAATGGGAGCAGACAACCACCATGGCAGCCTGGCCAGCACAGGCCACAGGGATGATGGGAAGGCTGCTCTGCTGGCTGCCTTATCATGGACTCCAGTGTGAGTCCGTTCTCCCCTGCAGAAGTCCCTCCCAGCCCTGGACCTGCGCCTCCATGCCTTCCTTTGGAGTGCTTTTCAGATCCCTGAGAAGCTCTCACAGCTGGCGTGCCCCGCTCTGGGAAGACCCCTACACTTTGTGCTCCATGGCCTAGCTAGGATCTGAGGGGACCTTGTGCAGGGGAGTGGGACTCCCTGTGCCATGTTGCTCAGGGCTACGAGGGCTCCACTCACAGGAGGGTCAGGGGCCACAGCAGGACCACCAGGCTTAGGGGCTGGAAGTCATGGGTTCTGCTTCCTACTCTCAGTGTGGACTGAGACAAGTCACTTGGGTTTTCCTGGCTTGGGGGTCCCATTTGCATAATGGAAAAGAAAATCTTTGCATTTTTTACATTACATTTTAGCTCAGGAGGACAACAAGAGAAAGAAACCTGGATGGCAGAGCTAGGCTGGAACTCTAGAGATCTCATGGTCGGGCCCTCTCTTCAGCTTAGAGAAGGCATTACCTTCATTGATGGATAGCAACCGAGGGAAGCCCACAGAAATGACGAAAGGTGCTGAGAATGGAAGGAAATGGGAATCCAGACAGCTAGGACTCAGGCCAGGCAAAGACCTAGCAAAGTTCAGGGCATCGTAGGACATGACTCAAGAGTCTTGCTGCTCCCTGGACGTCTGTGTCATGGAGAGGAGGGTCTCATATCTGACATCTGAATTCTTTATCATCATTGTGGAGGGACTGCTCTTCCTGGTGGGCACATGATGTACATTCTAACAGGAAAAGTTTACTAAGCTTAGTTCCCCCTCTTTGAAGAATGAGCTGAAACAAATCGGCCTGCTGGGTTTGTAGGCTGCTGCTGTTGTTCTGGCCTCCCCAGGAATCTAGGAGAACTCAGGCAGGCTTTTTGTGGATTACATTAGAATAGGCTTTGAGCCCAGACAGCAGGGAAGGTGAAGGTGAGGTAGAGCAGTGGCCCAGGGCCCCCAGGAGGAGAGCCAGAAACTATCCTAGAAAGGGTGGAGCAGCTGGCAGCTTTAGGAATATGAGCAGGCTATGCTGGGGTACAGGGTATGGCCAAGGTCGTCAGAGAAATTACTGCTCACCAAGGGCTAGAAAAAAATCACCCATCACCCAGAAATCACAGCCAGGTTTCAAAATAGCCATTGGTGGAGTCTCCTTTGAATGCAACCCAGTCTGCCAGGCCTTCTGACTGCCTCTCCTCCTGGAAGTTCCCCTGACCCTCTCTGGGGAGGAAGGGCTGCTGACTGCGCTCCCGCAGCTGCAAACACTGCACCTGCTGCCCGGTTCATGAATCCTGGTGTTTGCTAGGTCTCTTCCTGGGCCTTTGGGGCAGAGAGGCTCTATGGTTAGCCACAAGCCTGCTGGCCCGGGGGACCTAAGTCCACCTGCAGCTCTCCCTCTGCTCCGTGCCTAACACGCATCGCCCCAGAGTGGCCAGACCCAAAGTCAGCCTCTGGAGTGGCAGTGAGCCCTGGCCTCTGCTAGCAGAAGGCAGTGGGGCCACTGAGCCTGGGAGGAGCCCCTCCCCCATATGTGTCCCATCACTTTGGCTGCAGATGTTCTCCGCTTGAACCTGCCTCTGGCACTCATTTGCAGACAATCCAGTAGCATTTCTGCTCTCTCAGTCTCTAGTATTGAAAACTTGTTACAAGCCTATTCAAAACCCTCTCTTGGCGGTCACCCCATTCCGAGTAGAAGCCAAAGTCCTCGCCTACAAGACCCTGCTCAGCCTGGCCCTACGCCCTACTCCTCTTTGTCCTCATCTCCTGCCACTTCTCCCCATCTGCCTTCTGATGCATGCCATTTGTCCTGAAACATGCCAACCTGTGCTGGCCCCTAGCCTCGGAACTTGCTGTCCCCCGTTCTGCTTCCTGGAGTGTTCTTTCACTAGGTACCCATGTGACACACTCACTCACTACCTTCAGGACTCTCAGGAATGTCACCTTTTCAGAAATGCTTTCCCTGACTCCCTCTCAAATACAGCTGCCCCCCAACTTTCCCTGCTCAACACCCCCTCCGTGGTACTTAACTACTTAACACCATTTGACCTACAAGGTATTTTCTTGTTTGTTTAGTTTACCACTCCATTGTAAACTCCAAGAGGGCAAAGATTTTGTCCATTTTATTCTTTGCCATATCCTCAGGGCCTGAAACAGTTTCTGCACATAGTAGATGCTCAGTAAATATTTGTTCACGAATGTAAATCAAAACTGCAAACCCTCATCTATCGAGGCTTCTCCTCCCCCGCACCCACCCCACCCTGTAGCCTGGGGCTCACTTAGGCTAGGTAACCCTGCAAGGAGAAAAACGGGGGGTTGGGGGGGGAGGATCTCTCCCGGCTTCACCATTCCCCAGCTGGCTGCAGGCTGGGAGGAGGGATGAGAGGAAGAGGGTAAAAGGGTCATTGTACTTAGTGGCTGCAGCTGGTAGAGCAAGTGTGTCAGCTGCCCTCTTTCTCACAGAAGATACTGTGAGTTATTTGGAGGCAGCTCTCTGGGCCTTTAACACTGCACTGTTCCCCATGCAGGCAATGACCTTTCTGGTTGGTCTCCGGAGTCCGCCTTAGCTCCGTTCTAGGACACACCGCACAGCCTCTTTCATCGGCAGGCAGTCCTGGGAATGGAGTCTGAGACAGCTCTGTCAGAGGTGCGGTGCAGCACAGGGTGAAGATCAGGACTCTGGAGCAAGGCTGCCTGGAGTTGTGTCCCTCCTCTAATGCTCAGTAGCTCGGCAGCCTTGGGCAAGTCCCTTCAACTGTCTGTGCCTCAGTTACCTTAGCTGTAAAATGGGGTTAATAAACACGCTTTGTTAGCATGTCATGTGTCCTTCAAACAGAGCCGGTGCGCAGAAAGTGCTCAGTAAAAGTTAGCCGTGGTTATTGTCCCTTCTGCCCTGCACGGTGTCTACCTGCCCCTTGGTAGGCAGAAGCCCCCCATGGTCCTGCAGCCCTCCAGAACGTTCTCTGCTCCCTCTTCCCACTAGCCAGGGTCCTCACCAGCCCCTGCCCTGCAGCCGCAGAACCCAAGCCTCATTCTCCTGCCCCAGGACTTCCTCAGCACCCTCCCCTCTCCCTGCCCCCTGCTCCCTCCCTGGCTTTCCTGGGCTCACCGGACCACAGATAGGACCCATTTTTCAGACACACACAGGGAAACCACAGAATGCCCCAGTCTGTTAAAAAAGAACCTCATCCCACCACTTCATTCGATGCCCATTCTATTTCTTTTACCCAGACTGGAGCTGTGATGGGCTTAGGGGCTTGGGACCCGCCCCCCACCCCACCCCTTGGCAAGCCCTTCTCAGAAGTCTAGCACCTCTTTAGAATCTAGAGGTCCTTGTCGCCTATGATTCTCAGCTTTAGGCTCCTGAAGAAATTCTGAGACCGTGAGAAATGCCCTGTTTTACATGCCATCATCACAAATTGAGGATATCAGAGACGAAAGGAGACGGAGATTCAAGCTTAAGATTTGGACTTATTCAAACCTTTGTGGGAGATGTGAAGAAACTGCCACCCAGCCAGATGAAATGATTGAGCCAGGTCCCTCACTGGTCAGGGGTCTCCGGGCCTCCTGCCTCCCCTCCCAGTGCTCTCCACCCGGCCTCTCCTGTCCCTGTGGGACTCTCCTTCAGTTAGCCTTCTCGTGGCTCGGCCACACCCCTCCGCGATGAGCATCTGGTGGGGATACTGACAGCAGCCTGGGCGGCACTCGCAGCCCACCCACAAGCCTGTTTCCCAGAGGCGTAACCCTGGGCCCACTGGGAGCCCACAGCTCCCAGTGCCGACCCCTCGGGTAGCGGAGTGCGGCCCTGCCACCTGGCCCTGTGAAATGAAGCTTCCACCCACACTGCTTGCTGGGAGAGACATCTGCTGAGCAGCTGCTGGTCCGTCCAGACAGCTCTAGGCCCTCCCTGGCCACCTGTGATGGAGGCTGATTGGGCTGGAGGTGTGACAGCTTCCGAGGGCTTAGGAAGGACTGGTCCCAGGAGCACCCCATCTGTGCAGTTGTGGCAATGGAACCCCCTGGACCCTTTGGGGAAAGGAGGGCTGGAGAGGCAGGTTTGGGGCCTGCTATGTTAACAAGGGAAAGGCGACTGGAGGAGAAACCAGATAGCTCCCAGACCTCACGCTCATGCCCCACAGGTGTCCAGAGCCACTTGCATTGAAGTACAGTTAAGATGTTGAATGGCAGAAGAATCTTCCTAGCCCTGGTCCAAACGCTTTCCTTACCCCTTTTGTAAAGATAAAGGAGAGGTCTGGAATGTGTCAGAACCATGTCTAATATCTCTGCCTCATTCCCTGCCTTTGAATTGTAAAAACTCTATCTGATGCTGTGGCTTTCTTCTTCCTTCCTCTCTTATGATTGCTTTTTTTGTAATCAAAACTAGCAATGATTTTTTTTCTGCCAATTTGTGATAATATTGCCAGTCCTTTCATTGGCTCTCTGCTCTATTTTACTGTTTCAATCATGATAAACTTTTTATGAGAGAATCTGGTGGGTTTGGAACCCATTAGCAGAACTGCAGCTCGAAAGCACTATTTCCTCCTCTACTTCCCAGCTCCCCTTCGCATCCCCAGCCCCCAACTCATAAAAAGCTAGCCCTGGAGTGGGGACCACTCAGTATGGAGAGAGAATCCTAATCAGGAGTGGGAGCCGTTCGATGCAGTTTGCATTTCACCAGGAGGAATTATTGATAAGACCGAGGCTGAAGTGGCCAGCTGAGAGTCTGCGGGTTACTTTCAGAGCTGCTGGTGGATGAGAGATGAGAGCAGGTGTCAATAGCCGGCCTTTATGCCAATGGGAAACGGTGCCCGAGATGCTTCAGTTTTGGCCTCTGCTGGGGGGAAAGAGGGGGACCTGCACTTAGAAAACCAACCACGCAGCTAGGCCTGTCCTTACAGTGATTTCAGGTTTCTTCTCACATGCCCAATTGTCAACCGGGACCCATGTCTGAAGGAAAGGAAGCCCCCCAGACTGAGGTGGGACCAGAAGTTTAAGATCAACCTGGGAAACAGGGTGAGACCCTGTCTCAAAGAAAAAAAAAAAAAACAAATAAACCAGGCATGGGAGCACATGCCTGTAGTCCCAGCCACTCAGGAAGCTGAGACGGGAAGATCGCTTGAGCCCAGGAGTTTGAGGCTGCAGTGAGCCATGATCACACCACAGCATTCCAGCCTGAGCAACAGAGCAAGATCCTGGCTGGCAGGCTGGGAAGCATAACCCTGATATTTTGTGGTATGTTTGAAAATGTTCCGAGTCATGTTATTGTCTGTGTGTGTGTTTTTAAAACAACACATTAATGAAACAGACTATCCCTTAGTAGAGTTACAAACGCTGCACACACTGTTCTAAGTCCTTCACATGTGTTAACTCATACATCCTCATGGCATGCTTGTGAAGGAGTTGCTGTTACTATCTTCTTTTTACAAATGGGAAACAGAATGGGTGATAACTTGCCCGAGGTCACACAGCTAGGCAGCAGCACAGCCAGGATTTGAGCCCAGGCAGCTGGCTCTGGCATCTGCTCTCTTAAGCACGCCACTCTCTGCCTGATAAGACACTTTGCCTTTCACAAATCTGTACCCCACCCAGATCATCCCATGTGGTTCTTAGGATCCCTATAGGACAAGCATCCAGGGCAGATTTGCCCCATTCTACCAATGCAGAAATACAGACTCAGAGAGGTCATCTCATTTGCCCAAAGTCACCCAGCTGGTAGCAGCAGAGAGAATCTGAACACACAAGCAGAGATTTAAAGGGCCATCTCTCTGAGGGCTTTGTGAGGATATTCTTCTGCTTGGACCACTCGGCCCTCCCACGATGGAATTACCTCTCTTCGAGTCCATACAGAAGAAAGGGCTGCTTGGCCAGGTGCCTCATGGAAGACTGGGATCCTGAATCTGCAGCGGGATATCTGGGTGGGGTACCTTGCGGGGATATTTACTACCTTGACAAATATCCCATTAATATCCAGTGAGAGGTCTTGGCACCTGGTATGCATGGCCCAAATCGTGAGGACGTGGTACCCATGCCATTTTGGATGACCCCATCCACTGAGAGGATCTTGGCAGTTCCTTCTGGCCCATCAGAAATGCCTCTACCTAGAACTCCCTTACCTTGTTGTAGAACGTGGGTACTGCTTTGGCTTCCCCCCTTCAAAGAACCCAAAACTTCCTGCCTTCAGTAGTGACTCCACCCTAGTGTCCACCTAGGATCCCCCAGTCTGGAGACAGGCCTGGCTGGAAAGCTAGAAAGGAGAACCAGCTATGTCCCAGGTGCTATCCACAGCACCTGTCAGGCACACCCTAGGACTCAGGTCATGAGGAGATGGGACAGAACCAGCATTCGTATGAGTATGTGTTAAATACAGCCAAGAGGACCTAAACTAGTACTGGCAACATAAATCGCTTTGGATGTAAGTGCCGCACTTGCTTCCTCCAGTGGAGAATCTACCGAAGGCATGCAAGGTGGGGGGATGGAGGGAAACCCACCACATGAATGAGCCTCGAGGAAAGGTGGATATCTGAGGAAAGGATGTGGGACATGCGCTTCTAATTGAATCCATTTCTTAGCACCATCTTCCCGGGCCAGCTCCAACCTGCACGTGTGCGCAGAAATAAGGAGGTAAATAAATGGAAACGCTGAGTTCCAGGGCAGCCTAAAAGGTTGGGGAATGAATCAATGTTCTCCCCAGGCAGCTGTCCGGAATGAAGTGTAATAGTTAATAAAGGCTGATTGTGCACACGCACAGCTGGGGCCAACCAACAGCGTAAGCCCAGGCCTGGGAGCCTCATCCTCTTCCTGAGCCACCCCCACCTCCCCAACCCAGTGGTGGTCACAGGCTGATTAAATCAGACTTCTAGGCAGCAGGTCCAATTAGACAGGGAGCAGGAGGCTTGGGCATTACCTGTGGCTGCACAGGACATGTCAAATAATCCTTAATCTTTCTGATTTGCCTCCTTGGGCATGGGGAGTTTGGTGGGGGGCAGAGGATGGGAAAATGGGGATGGGGCCAGACTCTTGAGGAAAGCAGACCATCTGCACTTGGGATAGGCCCCCGTGAAAAGCACTTTCTCGAGCATGATGGGAAGAAACGAGCAGCAAGCAGACAGGATTCCCTGCTTGGGGAATTGACTGTCTTCTGGTTGGAGAAGTCCACACAGGAGCTGGCTCAGGAAGGTGCTTAACGTAAACAGAAACACCAGCACAGATCTTAGAAAAGCAGAGGATAATTCAGAAATCACTGATATTTGGCTTTGGAATGCATTGATTTTCCTCCCAGAAGATTTACCTACCTAATTCCACTTGGCTTAAGCAAGTAATAAAAACGTGTTTGCCTTTCTTGATCACAGTTAGACTGGCAGCAAGGGCCAAGGGTGTCATGCTGACTGGCTGGAGGAAGGTACTCTGGGTTTACAGCTTGTCCACAGAGCGCCACAAAAACAGGTGATGAAAACCGATTGCCCGAGGAGATGAGCAAGCCCAGGGGAGCACAGATGTCTTAGAGCCCAGATCCAGGCAGGTGGTCTGGGGAGGCTTCCTGGAGGAGTTTCCACTTGACTTTGGGAACAAGTGCAGAAATGTATTAATACAGCACACCCAAAGGTTTTTCTTCCTCCACTTTCTACTTCCAGACATAGGTAAATCAATTGGCATTTGTCTCCTTACTTGGCATAAAAGGCACTCATCCTGCATGAACTGTTGTTAAGTGTGTTGTGTGATACCCCGAGTCTTTGAATCAGCTCAACAAGTATGCTGGGCTCATGGTGATACCCAGTTTAAGCACT
This sequence comes from Piliocolobus tephrosceles, assembly GCF_002776525.5. Taxonomy (NCBI): domain Eukaryota; kingdom Metazoa; phylum Chordata; class Mammalia; order Primates; family Cercopithecidae; genus Piliocolobus; species Piliocolobus tephrosceles. The sequence goes on along the minus strand of NC_045446.1, from coordinate 107,363,243 downwards.
AGAGGAGAGGAGTCAAACAGAACCCAGAATGATAATGACATGTATTGAATAAGAAAATGGGACACGTTGGACAAACAGCAGGACACGTACACCATGTGTGTTGCCCACTCATGGGCTCGCCCTGGATGCCCATGGGCTTCTTGTGAAGTTGCTGTGATTGCGTCTCTGGGAACTGTTTCATGTCCAGGTACTCATGTGGAATTCCTGAGTGATGGCAAATCCTTATCCTTGGAGCACTTTTTTTGACTTTGCCAGAAGAAGGGCACTGATCTATAAAGCCAGCAGCATCTTTGTGAATCTTTGCTAATGGGAAAGCCGTGTGATTGGGGAGCAGGGGGAAATGGCCAGCTAAAGGTCTAGTGAGTGCCCCTAAAGAAAAAGCCACTAGCAAAGCACTGGTGATGTCAAATACCAACCCCAAATTATACAACAGGGACTGCCTGCCCCTCTGTTCAAGGGTACTGGGCTGGGAGGCAGGAGGCCTGAGTGTAATCCTTGCTTCCTGAGCTCTGGTTTCCTCGTCTCCAAATGGAGGAGGTCAGCCTGGATGAGGCCCAAGGTTTCTTTTACCCCCACCTGCAATGACATGAGATAAAGTCTCCTTCTCCCCCACCCACTCTGCCTTTCTAATACTGTGGCCATGCAGTTTCCATTTTTATTTGCTTCCATGTTCCAGGATCTGAGCATTGCTTTTGACTGACTGTAGGTGTAATAGAATTTGTACCTTCTCAAAATTTAATTACTAGCAGTAAATGATCAATCAGTCCATTGATTAACTACTTATTGATTCCCCCGATGTGACTCTGAGACAGTTAGGCTGCATTTGGAACACAATCCTTTGGTAATTGGCTTATACTGCCGGGCAAAGAGCCTCTGTTAAAAGGCATTTGGGTCTTGGCAAATGGCTTTTTATCTAAGTATTTATTTCTCAGATCCTAGACTGCCGTTGGGAGACATTTTATGTGTGTGCTGGGTTTAGCAGGTAAGCCCCAAGATGTAAACATGGACTCCACGTGGCCACTGAAGTCCACGGAAGAGACTGAGGCCTTTTAACTGAGGGTACCAGGATAAGTCATCTCACCTGAGTGTGGCCTCTGCAACCTGCTCTATGAAGTGAGGGTTTGGGGCTCCATGATCTCTAAGAGCTCAGATTCCTTAACTCTGATTCTAACTGTCCGTTTCGCAGTCTAGCTTAAAGAGGCAGGACATTTGCATATCAAACACTGCTGCAGGTGCAGGTTGCCCAGGCTGTGTCCCTCTCCAGGAGCTGTGGACTGGGCTGGTGCTTTGAAGTGTTAACGTCAAGTGCATTCCTTATGCCAGGCACAGGCCAGAGGGAATCGGCCTCCTGGTTTCCGAATGTGCACCTCTTTCAACGTGCAGCCAGCTCTCAGTTATCCATGTGGATAGGTGCGTGGAGAAAGGAATTCCAGTGCGACTTCCTCTGTCACCCAGGCCCTCTGGGCGCCTTCCCTTCTGTCAAGTTATTACGTGCCCAGGAAGATAAATTCATTTCACTGTCAACAACAGCAAAATAACCCTCAGGGACAAGTTTGCTCCTGCCTTCCCCATGCCTTTGCCCAAAGTCTTAATGGATTCTCCAGTCAAGGGCGTTCTAGAAACCGGACTACAATAGAAGTAAGGATGAAACGTTACCCAAGCACAGAGGCACAGCCCTTTCATTCTGTCCTGGGGAGTGGCCAGATGTCTCCAGGAGGAGTTATGCCGCTTAGTGGACAATCACAGTGGCCTCTGACGATAGCCTCAGTTGACCCTTCCCCTCAGCCCTCACACAGCAGCTGGAACCTCCTTGTGCAACTTGAATCTGAGTCTGTCATTCCCTTGTTTCAAAAACCTTCGAAGGATCCCCATTCTCTGGAATCAAGTCTGGCCTCCGCATTATGATATACCCAGTCCACCCTGGTCCAGCCTAACTTGCTGCTCACCTCCTGCCTGCTTGCCTGTCTGCCTTGCACATAATAGGTATTTGGTATTTACTGGAGTGAATCAATGAATGAGTGGGTTTGGTTCTGAATGATAAAGAGAAGTTGAGGTATATACAGTGTGCTTAAAATTAGGAGGAAGAGCCAAGAATCACAGTGCTTAACCTCTTTCCTTTCCTTACTTAAAGGCACACAAAGGTCGCCGAAAACTTAGGAGCCAGGAAGTTTCCTTCCTTTCAAAAGGGTCTAGAATCACAGGCTTGGCCAGGCGATCAGCTCTTGCTTGACATTTTCATGGGCCTCTGAGGCCCCTGTGGTCTATTCCTTGCCACTCTTCGAGCCCATCTCATGCCACAGGCCCCCTTGCTCATTGAGTTGTAGCCACATGAATCTCAGTTTCTCAGACGAACCAGGGTGTTCCATCCGCCCCTGCCCCAGGGCCTTTGCACATGTTCCTTCAGCTGAAAAGCCCTTCCCCCATGCTTCACACTTAGCTCCATCTCATCCTTCAGGTCAGTGTAAATGTCATGTTTCTCAGGAAATGTCCCTTTCCTGACCTACCTAAAGCACCCCTTGTCCATCTCACTTTCTTCCTGGTTTCTTACCCGAACACTCCCATCTTTGTTGTTTTTAATCTGGTCTTCCTGACTACATTGTCAGCACCATCAGCACTAGGGCTGTGTCTGTCTTGTTCACTTGTGTATGCCCAGGGCCCGGCAGAGAGCTTGGCTCTAAGAAGGTCCACTAGCTGGTTGTTGAATGGATGAAGGATCTGGCATGGGAGGCTTGGGCTGGAGAAAATCGTGCTGTCGTCTCTCACCACTCACCCAGCTCAGGCAGATGGGAACCTTGAAGGTCTCCCAAGGCAAGGTGCCACCACCAGCAACGTGAGGCAGAGCTTTCTCAGAGCCAGCCCGAGGGCCCGTCCCCCAGACCATCTGCCCACCCTGGTGCCTGCCTGTGCCAGCGGTGCCAGGCCCATTGAAGCTGCCCTTCAATGGAGGACTTGTCTTTGAGGGCTGCACTCCCCAGCAGGAAGCCCTTTGGCTTTCTCCTTTTATGGGGAATTTTTGCTGCTGGATTGACTATAATTGTCGGATTTGCATTTGGTACACCTGCAGCAAGAGGCCCTGGGGGCACCTAGGCATTTGGAAATCAATAGGAATAAACAAACAAATATATTCATAGGAGTGGGATCTGGAGAGGAGAGGCGGCTGGAAAGGGAGGTAGAAAACAAATCCAATTGCCAGGCTTACCAGTCTGCAGCAGAAGACCTGTTTCCCCCACCACTGCCGCCCCCCAGACCGACTCCAAGCTCCCTGCCAAAGTACACGCCTTCTATCACTACAGTGAAACTGAGACTGTAATTTGGGTGCTAGCCTGAATGGGTTCATTTCTTTTTATTAACTCCAGCATCAGGGTTTTAGGCAAGTTGGCTATTGTTCACACCTCACTCCTCTCTACTCCCCACGCTTTGAAGCAGCAGGAACAGCCGGAAGGAGATGGCATTGAGCAGCAGAAGTGGCTGGTGTGAGACCCAGTTGCTTTGCAGTCAGATGGAAGCTAGAGCCCGAGCACTGGTAGGAGGGTCGGGGAGGGCAAGCTCTCTCTGCCTGGAACCCAGTGCCATTCAGGGACTGGCACAGGTGCCTGCCTGGGCTCACTTGCCAGCATCCCGCAATTAGAGAGGGACCTGGCCAGCCTCCCAGGTACCCACTGGGCTATAGCATAGTGAGGCACAAAAACAACCAATGGGCACACTGTGCTTTGCAGATTACAAGGTGCCTTTACATATCCTCATGCCGAAGCCAGTTTTTGCTGAGAGCTTGTACCAGACTCCCAAGACACTCAGCAGCTGGCTGGGGGCTGCTCTGGAATGAAGATCCCATGGGATCTGTAGACTGCAAAGCACCCTGCAGAGAGATAGGAGGCATGACATCACTATCTAGGGCAGATATTCTGTGGCCTTAGCCAACCTCTCGAGTCTCAGTTTCCTCATCTGGATCGTAAGCTCCTATGAGGACAGAGACCACATCTGTCTTATTCCTCACTATATTCCCGCTGCCTTACCTGGCATATAGTAGACATTTCAAAATATTTTTAAAAGAGCGAATCAATGAAAAACGAAAGAAAATGGGAATAATAGTATCCACCTCCCAGGGTTGTTGTAGGAACAAAGGAGACCGTGTGTATAAAACCCACAGTGCATAATAACGTGAATTGTGTTTAGCTGTTATATTGTTCTCAGAGTCAGGTCAACTTGCTTGCTCCGACATCAGGCACCTAATGAGCAGTAGTAGATCATCTGGCACTAGATTCCATACCCTCCCTTCTTCTACACTGCAAGAATTACAAACACAAATCTGCCTTCACTGTGTTCGGATACCGGGTGGCTCGTGGGATCGGAAGAAGTACTGGATACTGAATGGGAAGCAGCATTTTCTCTTGGGAGTAAGGATACTGTCAAGCCTCTGACCACCTTTTCCTGGGTGTTATAATCAACAATCAACTCTGAAGGTTAGATTCTGTGTCAGGTCAGGAGGTGGCTTTTGAGGCACTTAAAGCAGAGGAGAAAGTCAGGTTGAGGGGCTGGTGGGAAACTGAGTCCTGGATGCAAAGAGGAGGGAAGAGTTGGGAAGAAGCAAAGAGGAGTTAACTACCTGGAAACAGTCTCAGTGTCTGGGCTGGCTCTTCAGTGCCCAAGGAGATGAGCACCACCCCCACCCCCGGCCACCCCGGAAAGCCAGCCCACTAGAGAGTGAGGGGCTAGGCAGACCCCGGGCAGAACCATTACCAACGTTGACTTACTTTTTTTTTTTATGAGACGGAGTCTCTGTCGCCCAGGCTGGAGTGCAGTGGCGCCATCTCGGCTCACTACAACCTCTGCCTCCTGGGTTCAAGCAATTCTCGTGCCTCAGCCTCCCAAGTAGCTAGGATTACAGGCGTGCACAAATACGCCCAGCTAATTTTTGTATTTTTAGTAGAGACAGGGTTTTGCCATGTTGGCCAGGCTGGTCTCGAACTCCTGACCTCAAGTGATCCACCCACCTCGGCATCCCAAAGTGCTGGAATTACAGGCATGAGCCATCATGCCCGGCCACCAACATTGACTTTGTCAGGAGAGCAGGCTCCTTGTCCCACCTCCCCCGGCCAGCCATCTTGGGAAAGTTGGGTGTTGCTCCTTGGATACCCAGCTGCTGTCCAGACCCCTGGATGAACCAACCACCCAGACCAGGCCACTAACATGCTGACTGCTCACCTGACAGCCCCACCCCCAAAAATGCATGATGGTGAATACATGAATTTGGACAGTAATTACCTGCATTATGGAGAACTCACCACGCATCTGCTAGGCATTCCAGATCCATCACTGCATTTCATCCTTCCAGCCACCCTGAGAGAGGCAGAGGCATTGAAATCACCACTTTACAGAAGAAGAGATCGAGGCTTATAGCCCTCCGAGCTAGCCACATCTAAGACCAAGCCTGAATTTGCGACCTTCCTTTAGACAATGCACTCCTGCCGGGGCCGGCCCTTCAGAGGGGTCTTTTGCCTGTGGCTCAGGTCTCATACTCCCCACCACCTGAGGCTGAGGCAGTTCTGCAGAACTGGGGGTGGGACACAGGCCCAGTGAGGAAGGGATAGGAGTGGGAAGTTGGAATAGGACCCAGAGAGAGAGGCCTGGCAGCAGCTTTGTCCTCAGGGGCATCTGGCAGCAGCTGAGGGGCCAGGTCAGGGAACAGGCAGAAAATCAAACCAGGGATAAGATAAAAACAAAGGGCTGAAGTTCTAGTGGGTACTCTGTTATAATGTAGGCGTCTGACTATTGGATGGAGGTAGGGGCACTAACATTGATTACACACCTTCTAAAATCCACTATGGAAAATGCTAGCCACTGGGCAGGTTCTTTACATGTGTCATCTTGTTTGATCCCCAGCATGCTTACAGCAGGTATTAACACTCCCAATTTACAGATGTGGAAATTGATGCTGAACAGGCTGGCTCGAGGGCCTACAGGTAGGAAGCACCAGAGGCTGGATGTGACCTCAGGGCCTTCTGAGGTCCATGCCCCTCTCACCATACTACTCTGCTTCCTGGGGCCCAGGGAGGCCAACAAGCAGCCCCTTGGAGCATTACAGGGGTCTCAGCAGCAGCCCTGAGCTCTGACCACAGTGATGGAGGAGAACCAGCCATTGACCAACCACCCAAAAGTCCTTCCTCAATCTTCACGCAGGCAATAGAGTGTCCTGGACTGTTTGGTGGTGTGTGTGCCTTTGCAAGAGTCTCTGACTTCCCAGAGCAATGGATTCCTCATCTGGGAAATGAGGAGGTTGGGCTGACTATAGATTCCTGTTTCTTTCCTTTTCTGACTCTTGACCAACCTATACGTCGGCGTGTCTTAGGGCTGTGTGGCATTGCCTCACACCTTAGTAGCCCTCTGTCCTGGGCAGGGACTGAGGCAGTTGGGATTATGGGCTCAGGCACCCTCTGTCCTGGGCAG
>NC_045446.1:107332343-107356789 GCF_002776525.5 Piliocolobus tephrosceles | reverse complement strand
CTGAGGCAGTTGGGATTATGGGCTCAGGCACCATGCTGCCTGGTGTGAACCCCAGTTCCACACAGGTTGGCTGTGTGACGGTGGGCGAGTTACTATCTCTGGGCCCAGTCTCCTCATCTATAAAATAGGGACAATGACAATACCTGGCTACAGACATAGATTTTCCAGGAAGCCATTGCAGCTTAAGCTTCAGAGCCCCTTATCTGCACAGACCCAATCCGAGGCCCTATTTTATAAGTAGACTGCCAAAATCATATATGCTTCACCCAAAAACCTGGAGCCACTCCTGCCTACCTGAGCATTCCTGAGTACACACTCGGCTCTTAGACCACGGCCCGCTCACTCTGTGCCCGCAGGAAGGGTTAGCTGTGCTTGTGGCTGTCATTGCTGTTGTTCCATTGAGGTAGCCTCATTTTACAGAAGGGAAACCAAATCTTACAAATGTCTTTTGACTTTTCTATAACTGCCCAGCTAGTAAGAGCCGACTCCCAGACCCCTTGGGGACACCAGAGAAGAAAATGAACTGGCCTGGGGCTTCAAGGGGCTGATTGTGCGGTCGGGGAGACTGAGCCCACATGAACGAGGCATCACAGCTGTGAAAAGCCATAGGTCGGAGGCCAGCCTGGGAGCAGCCCAAGGGCTCAGGGAGGGTCATGAGGGCAGGAGTTGTCAGCGTGGACTTCGGCAGGAAATAGGACTTCCACTGAGATGGGCAGGGCTTGGCCTGGCTACCAACAAGCATGGCAGAGTGAGAGAAAAAAGAAGGAAAGGCAGAAAGGGTGCTGGGCCTGGGGGTGCCCGGAACAGCAAGCAGATCACAGTCTCTGTTGATGGACGTGGTTCTGAAGGTGCCCAGCAGACACCTTCAGATGGGTCCTAGCTGTGAAAGGGACAAGGTAGCTGCTTGTTCAGCTAAGGCAAAGCCAGGAGGAGTAGGGGTGCGGAACTCCGCCATCATGGGTCTGTGGGTGCATTCTTTTAAAGACAGCTAGAGGCTCTGAGAATGCTAGGCCTCCCTTAGTGCACCATGTATTGTCATTAGTATTGTCATAAACCAGGCCATCAGGAAACAGTTCCGCAAAAATCCATGAATACTCATAACACTCATCAACCCAAAATGTGTGGAGCTCCCTTTGTGGAGTACCCATTACGGGGTAGACATTGTCCTAAGTGCCCCCTGCCCTTTTTTAAACTGAGGTGAAATTCACATACAGTGCTAGATACTTTTCATATACAAAGGTAACACCTCAGAACAGCAATGTAAGGTAGGAGCTGTCATCCCTATTTTTGTAGAAAGGGGAACTGAGCCTCCTTGAGATGATGTGACCTGATCTCTGTCACATGGCAGGGAGGCGTCAGAGGGGCCCTGGGAGGTAGATCTGAGTGGATTCAAAGTCCCTACTCTCTCTACCCCACTGCAATTCATAAATGTATTTATTTATATAAATTGTTGACTAAATAAAAATACCTGCTCAGAAAGCCTGTCAGCAGCCACCGCTCCTTAGAGCGTCATTGTTGTAGATTTGGCTACTCGCCTACCACGGCCCCTCGCTAGTCTAGGCCTCCGGTTCTCTGCAAGTCTGGCTGAATGCGGGCCCCTGAGCTGTTTGCCTGGAACACTGCCACCATTCCTCTCTGGACCCCGAATCCTGATCCCCTCCCCTGGCCTCCTCTCCCAGCATCCTGGAACTATGCCCTCTCTCTTCCCAGGCCCAGCCCCTCCTCCCAGCTGCTGGGAGCCACAGCATTTTCTGGGGTGCACTGTTGTGTATCAAATGTTTGGTGATGGCGCTGAGCAATACAGCCTCGCAGCCGGCCTTGCTGTACTTGTTACAGCTCAGCGGAAACACCGGTGCTCTTTGGAAGAGCAGGGGAGGAATAAATGTTTCAGTCTCGCTATAAATAATGTAGCGGGGAAAGATGTTGTGTAAGTGGTGCTCTGGGTTTTGCCAGGAGGTATGTTTTCCTTCCTTCTTTCTTTTTTTTTCTTTTGCCTTCCTCCCCCAGCCCCCCTGTACTCAGTCCGATACAGAATGCCTCCCACCAGGGAGCAGAGGGAAACAGCTCTACTCCGAGGGAAGGAGAAGATTAAACTGTTGAAACTAAACAAATCAATCCCTGTAGGGAAAGGGCAGGGGGAGGGGAAGTTTCTGGCCTGGCCGGGCACTTGGCGGCGACGTGGGCACAGTGAGAAAGAGCCTCCTGGAAGATGCTGGGTTCACTCCTTCCAGTGGTGGTGGGAGAGGGGCAGGAAGTACCATGGATATCCTCCTGTGTCTCCATGGTACTTCCTGCCACGGATTCTGGCCCTTCCACTTTCTCAGTCCAGCACGTGGAGGAGCTCCCAGAGGGATGCAGGCTGGTTTCTGCTTACAGAACTGGTGCCACCGGTGGGGGATGGCCTCAGGGTTCTGGGAGCCAGGCTGGAAAACCAAAGGTAGAGGAGGCAGAAGCAGAGCCCAGTTTTGGGGAAAGGTGGGAGCAAAGACTGAACCCAGGTAGGAGGGCCAGGTGGATCCATGACAGCAAGGTAAGCCGTGAGATCAGAAGCATCGTGGGAGGTGGGCAGGCTCTCAGGGCTGATTCTGTGATATAGCAAGGATATCGAAGGCTGGCTTTTCAGTAGCATGAAATGCCATGGGTCCGAGAATGGGTCTCATGCGGAAAGATGCCTTCGCCTTCTTCCTGCTGCTCTGGGCCTCAGTGTCGCCTGGGCTTCAGCCAGCATCCAATGGAGGCCTTCCCCATCTCCGGGGGCAAGTGGATGTGGTAAGGCAAAGGCAGTGACCACTCCGGTGGGGCTTATATCCGGGAACCAGAAGAACCGGTGATTTTTCTGAGTCTACATTTCTTTAAATGCTGCCTGGCAATCACATGCTTAGGAATCATCTGGGGAGCTTGTTAAAAATTGCAGATTTCTTGTCCCCATTCCAGGCCTACTGAATTCAAATTTTGAATGGGGCCCAAGAATCTGCATTTTAAGTAAGCACACTGGGTGACTCTAATTTGCAAGAATTTTGTTAACCCCTATTTAAGAGCTGCATTCCCTATCTTTGGTTTGAAAGGATTTGCTGGAGAAAGTCTCTACACCTACCTGAAAACCAATTTCCCTGTGTAGTTGAATACTGTCCATTTCACAATCTAGAAACATCGATTAAACACCTACTATGTGCAGGGTGTTGTGCTAGGCTGTTGCCTAGAGCCAAAGACACAGCCTTAGGATGGAAGGGACCTCAGAGAGCATCTGCCACCCAGTGAGAGAGCCTTTTCTCTGGCATCCTTGACAAGTGGTCATCCATGAACTCACGACTCTATGAGACAGCCAAGTCTGCAGTTGGCTGGATTGCAGGTCCTGATTCTGCCTCCAGGCACTTGGGCCAAGTGTGCTCCCTCTCATACATGACAGCCCTTCACGTTTCGAAGCCCTCTGTCATGCTCCCTTGAAATCTCTTTTCCAGACTGAAAACTACCAGTTCCATGAAAGGGAGAGTTTGCCTAGACTTCTCAGCTTCCTCCTCACCTGCTTCAGCCTTCTCTTCTCTGAATACTTGGGTTAGTGACCATCCTTTTTTAAAAAAACATGGCACTTGACCCTGGGGTGTGACCAACAGCAGTGAAGGACTGTGACAAACTCTTCCTTCCCTTTTTCTGGATGGACCAGCCTTTGCTGGGAAGCTGCCTTTAGAGGAGAGAGGCTGGCTCCTCTAGGACAATATTTGGTGGCAGAAGCACTTCTGAGAAAGGCAAGAAACTAGCTGCATCCATGCCACTCCAAGCCCTCCATGGTCCTTAGTGCTAAAGTCTCGCTGACCTAGAGTTTGGGTACTGGTGTCTGGCCTTCAAGGAACTGTTTGCTGGGCAATAGCAAACAGGCAGGCCCCAACCCTAGACTATGCTAGAAGGTGCCAACTCTGCCTTCCATCTAGCCATTCTTTTTCATAGGCCCAGTCCCTATGACTCCATCCTCAGCTCTTCCCCTCCATCCAGGCAGCACCAGGAAAAAGCTGCTCATTAGCAAGGAAAGAAAATGAGAGAGAGGTACAAGCCACCAAGGGGACTGTGCCCTGAGTCATGCTTTGTTACACTGGCCTTAGGGAGGGATGCAGGAGAGGAGACCTAGGAGGACCAGGTGGCAGGCGAGGAAAATGATTTAAGCGGTGGCATTTGGGACTGATTGGAGGGGAGAGAATCTGGGGCTGGGGAGGCTTCATTATAATAATTGTATCCTTCCCCTCTAGTTACGACCTTGCAAATGTAACTTGATGGTTGTAATGAGCCATAATTAGACAATCACCAAGAGTTACAGTGAGTAAAGTGAATGCAAAACCCAGCCAGTGACGGCTCACACTGTGTATTCACTATTCAGTGCACCTGTTATATTCCCATTTTCCTCCTTCCTTGCGGCAGAAGCCCCAGGGAAGGCCTTGTATTGTCATGGCTACCTCCTAGGCTGCTCTGTTGTTTCTTGGCTGAGGTCTGTAGTCCTCTGAGGTGCCTCTGTCTGGTTACCAGGCCTTGAGTTTCTTCCTGCTGTTTGGGGGAATCATCCTCCAAATTTGAGTCCCTGGATCATCAACCTGGAGAAGGCTGAGCCCAACCCTAGGATTCAGGGTTTTCCAAGAAAAGAGTCCTTGGACCAGGCCATTGCAGAACCCCTCATCCTGGGAACAATGGCCTAGGCATTTTTGTCACCACTTCTAAGAAAGCAAAGGACTTGTGCTCAAGATCACATAGCTAGGAAGTGAGCAATAATGAAACAAACTTACCTCTTCTGCACTATTTGTCTACCAATAGAAGCACAATCCCCAACTCAAAGGAACTCTTAATGATGGGATTTTAGGCATCAGCGGTGTATATAGTGTCATGGGAAGATATTGAGGGGCAGAGGGTCTTTCTCAAATTCAGGACACAAAATTACCTGTAGATGCAGCTCACCCTATGCCTGAGCTAAGCTAGAGGACACCCATTCCTGCATGGATGTTCCATGCGAATGAGCTCTCCTAGTAGAATTTTGCATTGGTAACATATATAGGGCACCTGTTAATGCTAATAATGGTGAATGGTGCCCTGACCCCTCTCAGCAGCTGGGCCCCAGCTCCCAGGATGGAGGGACTTAGGTTGTTTACAACATTTACATTTGAATTAAAATCCTTTTTGGACTCTCCAGAGTTTCCATGAATCTATTAGCCTCAGCTACATCCTCCCCTCTTATAGCAAAGTCATTTTGGAGGATGAGATCTATACGAAGACTTTGCCCTTGCTGCCTACCAAATGAGTCCTCATGGAGAGCTGGAGAGCAGGGAAGGAACTCAGAGATTACAGAATCCAACCTGTCATTTTTCAGATGAGGAACCTGGGGCCCAGATGGGGAAAGCCATTTGTCCAAAGGCATATGGACTACGGCAGAACCAAGCCCTCAGTTTAGGTCTCGCTCCTCAATGGTGCTTTCAACATTAGACACAATACCAGCACCTTCCCAAAAGGGAGGAACTAGGAAGGGGCAGGCTTTGGTAGTTTTCTTCTCCCCACCTGGAGCTCTGCATTCTGAGCTTGTTCTATGGGACTCAGGCCCTACGAGGGGACTGGGAAGTAGGAGATCCTGCTTATGTATTGGGGCTGCTTCCTACAGCCTGTGTTGGGGAGAAGAAACAGGATAGAGAGGAAGAAACAGAAAGGATGATATGAAAAGAGGAGAAGTGGCTCTGGGTAAGCTTAGGATAAAAGTGTGAGGCAGAGGCTGGGTGTAGTGGCTCATGCCTGTAATCCCAGCACTTTGGGAGGCTGAGGCGGGCCAATCACTTGAGATCAGGAGTTCAAGACCAGCCTGGCCAACATGGTAAAGCCCCATCTCTACTAAAAATACAAAAAAAAAAGTTAGCTAGGCCTGGTAGCGCATGCCTGTGGTCCCAGCTACTTGGGAGGCTGAGGTAGGAGAATCGCATGAACCGGGGAGATGGAGGTTGCAGTGAGCCGAGTTTCTGCCACCGTACTCCAGCCTGGACGACAGAGTGAGACTCCATCTCAAAAGAAAAAAAAAAACGTGTGAGGCAGAAGACAAGTGCCGGGCAAGTCAGGGAGCTTAGATGCTGACACTGGCCCAGAGCAGTCAGTCCTGAATCGTCCCACAGAACCAAGCCCAGTGGCTTCCTCCACCTCCCTGAGGGGTGCTAACTCATAGCACAAACTCTTGCCCTTTGGACCTCAATATGACCCCTGCTTAAACAATAAAAATGTCTTGGCAAGGTCTAGATCAGCCAAGCTGTTTTGAAAGATAGTCTTACTTCACTAAAGAGGCAGAGAATACAATTGCTGTCCTGGCTTTACTGTTAACTATACGCCCTTGATCAGGGCACTTAACCTCTTTTGGCCCCAGTTTCCAGTTGTTAAACAAGAACATTGCTAGTGGCTTCATTGTCTGTGGTCAGATTTATATTAGCTATATGTGAAAATATTCCATCAACTAAAAACCCCTATAATAATATCTAAGCTCTCAGCGTGATTATCACAGCCAAGGAGCTTCTTCCGTTCCACTCACTACTGGGCGCAAGGGGAAAGTAAACTCAGCACAAAAGAAACACACTCTTCCAAAAACCAGCCCCTTCTTACTACAGAACTGTGCTGAACTTGGCTTACCTTAAATCCCATTCTTGCTCCCAGGAACTCTGAAATAGCAGCAGGGCTTACCCAGAGCTGGAAGGCAGACTACCTAGCAGCCTGGAAGGAATCGTGGGCCAGAGGAGAGGGAGGCGTCTCTGTTTCAAGTCCGATAATAATAGGCTGGTGCATCTAGAAGTCAGAACCACACCCAGACTGAGAGTCGGCATAGGCAGGCTGACTAGAAGCTAAGGTGCAATCTTCACCGCGTGACCTAGGGGCACCCAGTTAACCAACATTTGCTCAAGCAACATAAGTGAGGAGTATCTGGATGCTGGGCTGCTGGGGAAAGGTGTGGCTTGTTTCATTGACACTTTTGTTTATAGGGTTAGTTCACGGCTAAGTTTTTACCTAAGGAGGATCTTTGCCACTCGAAAATATGCTTATCCTAATTCTGAGCTGTTAATTGCCTCTTGCTAATGCTTATATTACACTCTTCTGAGATGTTAACCCTTTGTTGGTCCAGGTCAGCTGTTGACTTGAGCCTTTGGATGGAGTCCAGCCTCCCCTGAGCCATGGATCCACATCCTATGGCATAAACTACGCCTTCTTCTTAAACATAATGCCCTGACATGTCAGACCTCAGTCAATCTCAGGTCTCTCTCTGAAGACACTGGTTTTAGTTCTTGCTCTGCTAGTAACTGGACTGTGACTTTGGGCAAGCCACAGCTTTCCGGGGCTTCGGTTTCCCAATCTATAAATTATGAAGGAGTTGAACTCCATCGTCCCAAAGAAGTGGATCAGGAAAGTCTCCTCAATATCAGACCATGAGTTAGAAGGGGCAACCTGCAACTTGGGCCTAGCAATGGCAAACCATTCGAGCTCAGATCGTCCGCTACTACACCTCTGATGAATGTGTAGCATGAGCTCCAGAGACTCTAGGGCTGCAGAAGGGACTCCACAGTGGCTCCTGTTTATGCTTAAAAATGGGTCCTAAAAGAGGCTGGCATTCCATCCAGCGCTTGTAAAGACAGCCTTGTGACTCCAGTCACCACGAAGCCTTTGTTGTCAATTAGCGGGCAGTTGCGCGGTGGAAAGGCCATTGTTCTCAAGTAGTCATCTCATTTTGCCTTGGTGCCAGCTGGCTTCCAGTGACCAAGCCCAGCTCCAGCACCGTAAGGTGATGCTGGCAAGAAGCAGCAAGCAGGCCGTGCTCACTGTGCCGGGCCAGCGCACGCACCAGAGTCAATCCCTCCTTGACATTCCAGGAGCAGAACACCCTTTTCCAGCCGGCCATGGAGATGCTCCTCTTCGTTGTGGAAGAAGAGCATAGTGGACTATTCACTCATCACAGTTCAGAATCTCAGGGCTAAAGGGGGGCCTTCAAAGGTCACTAATCCAAGTCTCTCTTAACGCTATAATAAAATCTCCCTCTGTAATCCAGCGTCCGTCTCTAATGTGTGTCCTACCAGCTTCCAAAAGGGAGAATTTGGGCTGTTGATAGTTATAAATAAAGTCAGAAAAGCAGATCTCCATATAGATGAAAGCATGGGGGTGGGGAGGAGATGGTTTGGCCAGGGGCCTAGGATTAGATGGTCACTGACATGGAGCATGAAATTCAACTCTGAGCTTTTTGGCAGCAAAAGCAAAAATGGAAATATGATTGTTACATGGGTGTCTGACGAAAGGACTTGTGGCAGGAGAGACACGCTTTTTCCCGATTCTGAATTTTGAAGCAAGCTACATTCATTTACCGGCCAGGGAAGGTGACCCTGGAGGCTGCGGATTTGTTTCTGTTTCCCTGTTCTTACTCTGATGCTCTTCTGTTCCGAGAGCCTATGTCTTGTGGGCTCAAGGCTCTCTCTGACTGGTTCATTTTTCTTTGTTTCTCAGGAGCCCATTGGGTTATGGTTTTGGCCTCAAGTCCCAGGGAGACAGGGCCCCTTTGGAAATTTCAAGGGCCTTTGAGAATCTGGAAGGAAGGCACTTGATGGGATGTGGATGTTGACGGACAGGGCAGTGGTGTCGCCTTCCAGGACTGGCTGCTGTCAGCCTGGGAGTGTGACATCTCTGTCACCTGTGGAGCATCCTGCAGCCCACATAGACCACCTTAGAGCTGATGGGTTTTACAAGCCTCCGGTAACCAGTGTGAAGACCCCTTATATAACTCAACATATTAGGTCTTTATTTTTATTGCTCTTAGAGCAAAATGTCCATTTCTAGTTTTCCATTTAAGTAGTCAATGGCCGACCCAGATGGCATAGCACTGCCACCTCTTAGTAAGCTTCCAGTTCCTCAAGGGTGCCTGAGCACTTGAGGGCCACAGCTACCAAGTATGTGTCCCTACCTCCTGCAGGCCCTGGCCTGGGCATGCGCTGGACACTGTTGCTAAACCCTTCATGTGTGTTCTTCAGGGGTTGCACAGTGTGTTGATTAAGACCAAAGGTCTGGAGTCTGTCTTCAAATCCCAGCACCCCTACTAACTCAGTTTTGTGTCCTGGTGCCAATTTCTTAACCCTACTAAGCCTCAACATTTTTCATCTATAAAAGAAAATTGTAGTAATATCTATCTTACTAGGCAGTTGAGAAGACTAAATTTGGATGGATGGATGGATGGATGGATAGATAGATAGACAGACAGACAGACAACTTAGGTAAATGTTTAGAACAGTCATCCTTAGTGCACAGTAAATGTTCTATAAGCCTTTCCATCATCACCCTTATCCTGAGAACCTTCCCATGGGTAGGTATTATTATCTCTGTTTTACAGCTGATGAAACTGAGGCTTAGAGGAGCTCAGTTCCTAGTCAAAGGTGACAGCAGGGATACCTGGTGGAGCCAGGATTTGGAGCTGGCTTGCCTGACTCCAGATCTGGTGCCCTCCCCTGCCCTGCCACCCCCCCTCAAGATGGAGTCTTGCTGTGTCACCCAGGCTGGAGTGCAGTGGCACGATCTTGGCTCATTGCAAACTCTACCTTCCGGGTTAAAGTAATTCTCCTGCCTCGGCTTCCCGAGTGGCTGAGATTGTGGCGTATGCCACCACGCCCAGTCAATTTTTGCATTTTTACTAGACAGGATTTCACCATGTTGGCCAGGCTAGTCTTGAATTCCTGATCTCGTGATCTGCCCGCCTCGGCCTCCCAAAGTGCCAGTGCTCTCTTTACAACATCTTGCTGCTTTAAACACCAGTTCCGAAGAATATGAGCCTTCACCTCCCCTTGTCCCTCACGCTGCACACTCCTAGCTCAGCACTAGTGGTGCTTTCTGTGGCTTTCTGTAGAGTAGGTAAAAGGCAAACCAGTTTTGGCAGGTGTGGCCAGCCTTCTCCAGCAACCAGGTTTGCCTTCTAGTCCGAGTCCTCAAATATGTCTCTTCTCCCCAGCATCTCCATCCTGAGATTAAACAAAATCCTCATGGCACCTGACATAAATGTGGTTTGGGGCTGGCCCCAACTTCCACGGACACTAGGGCAGTTGCCCTAGATTGCCCGTCCACAAAGCAATGGTTTTCAGGATGGCCGGGTGTCCCTGGGATTTCTGGCACTGGGGAGCTCCTGATGGAAAGCCTGAAGGGACTGAAATATGGATTGCACTTTTTCACTGACTACACCAGACAGGCCTCATTTTAAATCCTGTCTCTACTATTTACTAGCTGTGTGATCTTGGGCAAGACACTTAACCTCTCTGAGTCTGTTTCCTCATCTATCAATGAAGATGATACTATGAACCCTATAAGGCTGTTGTAAGTACCTGTAAAGTCTATGTCTGCTGCAAAGGAAGGTAGAAGTTATTTATTATTGTTGCTTTTATTATGATGACCATTGTCATTATTATAGCCTGCTACCTTAGAATTCAAAGCCCCAAAATAGCCAACCCTCTTCTGCCTGCACATTGAGCCCTCCCCTGTCCTGAACTGGGGCACACCCAGACCCCTCTGCCTGCTGGTGTGGTTCCCCCTGCAGACAGCCCCCAATATCAGGGCATGGAGATGGCAGCTGGGGCTGCAGACCTTAGTGTGAGCTGGCGCCATGCCCAGGGGCGGCTGCAAGGCTCACGCCATGGCTCAGCTTTGGGCTGTGCACTTAGGGTTTGGAGAGAGGGGATGTGCTGGCAGCTGCCACAACATCTGGACACCTGGCATCAGGGCTGGGAGACAAGCCGTGGGCAGAGGGTTTTCTGTTTCAGGAGACTGTTGTGTCTGATTCTATATTTTACATCCTGGGGTAGAAATGAAGAGAAAGGCCATTACAGGTGGCCCCACCAAGGTACCCAGAATAAAGCATTGCCTTTCCTACCCGCCGTTTCCTCCACCGGTTCAGTGCCCTCCACGCCGCAGATAAATGGTTCTCGATGGGGAGGACGGGGGCGGGTGTGCATGTGCCTGGGTGAGAACAAGGCCGTCCTAGCTGTGTTCTGGATTGATCTCTTAAGTCCCTTCCAATTTAACATTCTGCAGGACTCTGAGCCCATAACTCAAGGAAGCCGCAGCCTCTCAGAGCAGTGACATCTCGGCAGTAAATCTTGCCCATTTAAATAATGCCTCTGTTCCGATTCCATGTGCTCGTGTACCTTCTGGCTCCTGGTTTCTTGCAGCGTTCCTCAGAGCCAGGAATTATTTGTGCCCCATCTCATGGATGGGCCAACAGGGGCTCAGAGAAGTAAGTGACTTTTCCAGGGTCATAGAGCAGACTGATAGTGTACCCAGAATGTGAGTGCATAGCTCCCAATTCTGGGAATAGTCAGATGTTCTCTCTCTTCATTTTTTCTAACAGTTTAATTGAGATAGAATTCATATACCATACAATTCACCCATTTAAAAGGCACAGTTCAGTGATCTTTAGTATACTCACAGATACGTGCAACCATCGCTACAGTCACTGTCAGAAAACCTTTCTCACCTCAGAAATAAACCCCTCACCCTCTGGCCAACATCCCCCTATTTCCCCACCCCACCTCTGTCCCTAAGCGACCACCAATCTGTCTCTATAGATTTGCCCATTTTGGATATTTCATATCTGAATAGAAAGAAGAAGAGAATAGAATGGAAATGTGGTCTTCCATGTCTGACTTCTTTCACTTAACATAATGTTTTGAAGACTTATCTATATCAGGACTTTTTTTTAAGAAACAAAGGTCTCATTCTCTCACCCAGGCTGGAGTGTAGTGGCATAATCATAGCTCACTGCAGCCTCAAACTCTTGGACTCAAGTGATCCTCTCACCTCAGCCTCCTGAATAGCCAGGACTATAGGCTCAAGCCACCGCACCTGGCTTTATCAGTACTTTATTCCTTCTTATGGCCAAATAATATTCCGGCTGCACCACGTTCACCAGTTAATGGACATTTTGGTTGTTTCTGCATTTTGCCTATTATGAATAATGCTGCTGTAAACATTCTTGTGCACGTTTTTGCTTGGATGTATGTTTTCATTTCTCCTGGATGTATGCCTAGGAGTGGAATGGCTGGGTCATATGGTGATTCCACGTTGAACCTTTTGAGGAACTGCCAGACTGTTTTCCAAAGCAGCTGCACCGTTTTACACTCCCACCAGCAGGGGATGAGGGGTCCACATTCTCAACGTCCTGTCCCATATTGGTCCCCTCTTAAATCCTCACCTAGCTCATGGGCTAGCCCAGGGGCCTACAAGCAGGGGAGGATAAAGACAGACAGGGCTTAATGTAGGCCAAGTGATGAATGAGTTGGGGGAAGGGAGAATCCCTCTGGGACCACTGTCCCCAGCCTTCTGGGATGCCCCAGGATTCCCTTCCAGGATACTCATCGCGGTATCAAGCTTGACTAAAGACCAGTGCTGGCCTCCACAGGAGATCATCTGACATGTTGGAGCCAGAATACTGGATCCACTTCATGGCTGGGGAAAATCATGAGAAAGGGGACTGTGGCTCATGGTGACCAGGATTATAAACCTTGTTTGTGAGCTGACCGTTTTCCCCCCCACACACACACGCTGTCCTGGGACAAGCCTGGCTGAAGACTCTCCTTGTTGTTTTGGGTAACTCAAAACTGCTCGGCAAAGCCAGGGAATGTGCTGGTTGTCCTAAGTTGGGGAGGGGGCCTGTGGCACCAATTCCATTCACATCTTCTTCTGTCACCATTTGGATGCCAGGGTCATAGTTCATCCCCCAAAGTTAAGTAAGACTGGATCTTAGACCCTAAGAAAACCTGGGAATAACATTGGAGAGAGAAGGCAAAGCTAACATTGGAGAGAGAAGGCAAAACCATCTCCTACTGAGAAAATGGAAAAAGAAGGAGAAGTCCCATGGAGGGAGAAGCTGGCCCCAAGCTTTCTGTGCCTGTGAAAGACCATGCCAAGCCAGGGAATGCCTTTTATGGGGCGGAGGGGGTGGCAATGCAGGGACACCTTGCCGCCCACAGCTCTTACCAATGCACGCACAGTTATCATTGTGACTGGGCACTTTATGACCGGTCCCAGTATTCCTTCTGCTCATCCAGATGCTTCGGGGACCCAGGCAAGAGTCTTGTGGCATTTTGAAGCTTAGCATCTCCAGGGTTCAGATTTCCATGGATCACCATCTCTCCCCTACCTCTTCTTCCCAGCCTGGGTAAGACTAGAGCTGTGGCTGCCTCAGGTGTGAGTATGTGACCTTTTAAATGGTGGCGTATTGGAGGTGGAGCAGGTCTTGCACCCGTCTCTGCAGTCACAGATGGGGAGGTGACTGGGAAGGGTAAGTGACTTACCCAATTCAAGGGCATGGCAGTGGTGGGAAAAGGGCTATGCCACCCTGTAGCCTTGGAAGAGTGGGCAGTGTCACCTGCTCCATTTTCTGGTTCTTTCCCATGGAGATAACATACATGGCAGCATCACATGCATAGCCCAGGTGACCTCTCATCATGGAGAGGAAGAGCTGGGGACTAGAGTAGGCAACACGCTGGAGACTAGTTCTGCCAATGCCTTGTCTCCAGAAAAGGTAAGATATTGGGAAGTCTGAGAAGCAATTTTGAAGTTGGGGCTTCCCCTGCTAGGAGGCATCCAGGACAGCTGGATCTTGATGAGTCCAGTGTGGCCCAACGGTTTGCTGTCAGCTTTGTGATCTCAGAACCCTGAGAAGGAAGATGATGCAAGGAGGAGGCATGGCCAAGAGCACCAGGCCTTGCTGGCTTAGAGGAAACACTGGCTTAGAAGCCCGAGGTGAGCCTGGGCTGCCCTAGGAGGCTGGACCAATGCCCATAATCAGTGAGAATAGCTGCTAGATGACCACTTGCAGAGTAGGCATTGTCATCCCCAGTGTCTCCCTGAGCCTATTTCTGCAGAGGCTTGGGGAGACATCGGGGATGACATCTGTCTTGAAGGGATGCAGTGACTGTAAAACCAGATAATGTCAAGAAAGTACTTTGAAACTCTGAAGAACAACAAATTTGTAGGGGTGCAATCATTCTTACATCTGCTGGAGATGTAGCCAGGGCTCAGGAGCTGAGCAGAGCCCATCAGTGCATTGTAGAGCCCAGCCTGTTGGAGTGCTTGGGCTGGGGCCACCGGACAAAGTGCTGCCACTGCAGCCCCTGCCAGGGTGGCACTTCCATGGCCTTATCATCTGTTTCTGTTTCTTGTCCCACCCCGGGCTGAGGCCAGAGCTGCAGATGCTGGTCCAGCAGCCATGGACAGAGGCAGCAGCTGTTTCGGGCGGTAAGCCGTGTCCATGTTCCCCATCATCACAGGCACAACCTCCAAGGTCCCACCCAGGCTTGCTTTCCAGGCTAGAAAGGCATGGAAGACACAATAGGGCACACAGGAGACATCCCTGTCCTCTCCCTGGAGGTTGCCCTGGGAACTCTTACTACCAGTACTCTCCCAGGGTGATCAACTGGCAGGGGCCTCGGGCCTGTTTGGGCGATTCTGAACCCACTCAGGCCCAGGCACCGCAGGGTTCCCTTTGGGCTCAGCCCCAGATCTCACCACAGTGGAAAGCTGGGCAATTAGCTGCTGAGTCCTGAGCAGCCCTCAGCCACCACAATCATCTGAATCATCCTAGCAAGCCACCCACTGGGAACCCCAATCCCCACCACACACACACACACACACAAACACACAAACACATACACACACAAACACACACACTTGCACACACACACACAAAAACAAAGCACAAACACACACAAACATACAACACACACAGACACACAAACACACACACTCACACACGCGCACACACACACAAACACACACACTTTAAACAGAATGACTCAGATGGACTCCAAGGACAGCCTCGGATCACCAGCTCAGTACTGTGACCTTCCACCAAGTGTGTATTCAGACTGGCAGAGGCTCTGACAGCCTCTTTGCAGGAGGCTGCATGTGATCTCTTCTGACTTTCTACCTAATTGTCCTGAAAAAGAGCTGGAGAGGAGAGTTTCTCAGAGAGCCACAGCTGCATCTCTTCGGGGCATTCATTCATTCATTTCTTCGACTAACATCTGTGGAGTATCTTCTGAATCCCATAAAATCCCATAACTGGATCCTGGGAACATGCAGAAGAAACCCAGGCCCTATCCTCTTCAGCCTGAGGGTCTGCAAAGCCATTGACACGAGGCGATCCATACGTGGAGCATCTCTAGCTGAGGTCCTGCCAAACCTGGCAGCACTTCAGAATCATGTGGGGAGTGGGCAGACACAAATTCCTGGGCTGCACTCTGGAGACCAGACTGGGAAGGCACTGGGCAAGGCCTGGGAACCTGTGTTTCTTGGAGGTTCCCAGATAATGCCAATGAGGAGCTGTATCTGGCAACCACAGCTCTGGTCCATTCCCTGGTTCCTAAAAAGAGGAAACCGAAACCCAGTTAGTGGTCCAGCCCGGTGCCAACCGCTGCTCAGTGCCCCAGAATGCCCTGTCAGCCAAAGGAAGGACAGATTGAGCCAAGCAAGGGGTTCCGATGAGGAAGGGTCAGAGGTAGCACATCAAGAGGCAGCTCCTGGGGAGGCCACGGTTCCGATGAGCAGAGGGAGGAGGCACTCGGCGGGCTGGGGCAGAGGCACGGAAGGAGCAAAAGTCTCCCTGTGAGAGCTGCCTGGGCCTGTTCAGAGAGAGGGAACCTACGGATAGGTCCAGAAAGGCAGGCTGAGAGCAGATTTGGGACAAAGGAATTCCTGCATTATTCAGTAGCCATTGGGGAAAGTTTCTTAACCAGTGCTGTTTTAAGACAATCACTCTTACAATGAAGTGGGCCGTTAGTTCGCGGGAGTTCGGTAGGGACGAGCCCAGAGCAGGGAGATCAGCGAGGAAGAGCCAGCCAGGAGCAAGTCCACGTGTTTCCAGTGTGTGTGGCGGGGTCACAGTGGGGCCCAGAAGGAGAGGAGAGGTGGAGAGCCAAGCCCTGGTGACCACGGGAAGCCGCCAGGGAGATGGCTGAGTCAAAGATGTTAACATTTTCAACTTTGGCACCTGCAAGAACAGGCATATGGCTGGTGGAGAAGGGGAACTTACCAGGGCTGGAGAGACCGATTTTAAGGGAAAGACTTTCTCTTTGGGCCTGCAAAAATAGTGATACGTTGGCGGGGCACGGTGGTTCATGCCAGCACTTTGGGAGGCCGAGGCGGCAGATCACCTAAAGCCAGGAGTTCAAGACCAGTCTGGCCAATGTGGTGAAACCTCGTCTCTGCTAAAAATACAAAAATTAGCCAGATGTGGTGGTGCACGCCTGTAATCCCAGCTACTGGGGAGCCTGAGGCAGGAGACTTGCTTTAATCCTGGGAGGCAGAGGTTGCAGTGAGCCGAGATGATGTCATTGCACTCAAGCCTGGGTGACAAGAGCGAAATTCTGTCTAAAAACATATATATATAGTGTGTGTGTGTGTGTGTGTGTGTGTGTGTGTGTGTGTGTGTATATATATATAGAGAGAGAGAGAGAGAGAGAGATACAAGGGAAGAGAGAGAGAGAAAGATAAGTAAAGCACTCAGAGCAATCCTGGCCAGAGTAGATGCTCAAGATTTCGTTGTTATTTGCTGTTCTACAGACAGGTTAGGCCTGAGCTGGTGGGAATGTCACATGCCTTACCGTTGGTCTGATTCTCTGTGGCAGGCACTTGCCTTCCCAGGAAGTGCGAAGCATTTGGCTTTGCAGAGATTTTAACTCCTATCTCTGGAAAAGGCACCGCCTTGGAGTCTAGGCCACCTGGATTGCTAAAGCCGGGGGTTAGGTGCTGGAGAGGAGAATAAACATTTATGGAGCAGCTACCCGGAGGCAGAGTCTGCACCAGGTGTCTGGCTATGTGTTCTTTCTAACTCTGCACAACCAAGGGGTGAGGTGTTACCGCTGTTCCCATCTTGCAGAGGAAGTGAATCACCTGAGTCACTTGGTGACCCATGATGAGGGGGCTGAGACAGCCATACACACAGGTCTGTCTGACCCCAAAGCCTGTGCTTTTTCCCTTACAGGGCCCACTGCTTCCACGTTCCAGAATCCTTTCTCCTCTTATTTGCTCGTTTTATTTCCTCTGACACACAAGGAATTGAACTTGACTGCTGTGTGATCCAAGGTGGACAGAGGTGAACTGCATGGAAGCGGGTCCTGCGTTGCTTTCACTCTCCTTCATAAAGGGCTTTGGCACTCAGGAAATGGTTGCAACTCAACCTTGAGCCTGCCTCTGCTGGGGAGACCCAGGAGCACTCTGGACACCACCCTCACCCTTTCCCCTGGGTTTCCAGAGTGGAAGTAATTCACCCCACGGACACACAGCTGGGCAGAAAAACCAGGCCTGCTTTCCAGGTCACTGAGGCCCCCCTCTGAGATGGGGGAATGAGTGCGTAAAGACGGGCACAGATGGTGCTGGCAGAGAAAGGGAGATCAAGGGGATTTGGTACGGGGCGGTGCTGGTCACTTGTGGGTGTGGCTGGGCAGAGCCCCCATGCAGGGCTGGCTGGCGCGACCACCCACCAGGGCTGCTTCTGAGCTGGGTGCCTATCGTGGGACACTGCTCTGAGTTTGCTCCTTTACTGATGGGCCAGAAGCCCCATCGTGCCGGCAGGATGTGACATGGCCACAAGGGCACAGGGTCATCTATGCTGCTGGGGGTTGGCAGGCGGGTACAAAGGGGAGGAGGTCTGAGAAAAGGCCAAGGCAAGAAAGGTTCCCTGGGGACAAGTCTCCTTGCTCCCCGTCCTTCTCTCTTCTGAACTCCCTCTTGGTCTTTCTCGCTTGTCTCCCTCCACTGTATCTTCTCTTTGTGTTGTTCCCTTTAGCTATCCTGCTTCCCTTTTGCTTTCTGCTAATCAGATTAAGTCTCCCTTCTCATCCCCCTTCCCTTTCTTCGTTTGTCTCCTGCCTCCTTTCACCCCTACTCCCCGAGTCCTCTCTCCCCAGCCCTTTGCTTTCGTGTAAGTTTCTTCCTCATTATCAGGCTTCAGCCTGGAGTGGCACCAGTTTGCTTGTTCTTTATGCCCCTTGACCTGCGGCTCACACCTAGGTCTCGGAGCCTTAGCTGCCCTCTGACTCTGAGAAACACGCTCCTGAGAAGGGCTGGCTAAGTGATGACCTGAGCAGCTGGCTGTCCCTGTGGCCCAGCCCTTGCCATCACTCATGCTTGCTGGGAGTGGACTCCTGCACAGACCACCCCAACACTGCCCAGCTGGTTCATTAGCCTGACTCAATTCAAGGGTTTGCAAAGCACTGCTAGATGCCCAGCTTTTCCTGGGGGAGCAGTGTAAGGGCAAGGGGACTGGAAGGGCTCCGTGCACCTTCTTTCCTATCTCTGTCTTTGCTGAGAGGTTACTTGGACTCTTGCCTCTTGCCTCTCCACCTCCAGCTCTGGTGAGCAGGCTCAGGAGTACGTGTAGGAAAGGGAGATGGGAATTATAAGCCTACCTGTGTCCTCAGCAAGCTGTATCATCTTTCTGGACATCATTTTGCTTTCAAACATGAAAGGACTGGACAAGATCTCTTCTAGGGACCTGTGCAGCCACAAAAAAAAAATGCTAACTAGTGGCTACTTGCTGAGATCAAACGCATGTCACAGTCAGCCTGGGATCTGAAATTTGATCATTTGTGATTCATTCCTTTGGTTCTTCCATGTTTTTTATTTTGTTTTGTTTTGTTTTGTTTTCTCTAGGAGACCTCTTTTGAACTCAGCTATTCTTGGGACATTAATACCAGTGGCCTGCTGGCAAAGGTTTAACAGCCAGCTCTCAGGGAGGTGGGGAAAGCCCTGATTGATTGGTAGTGTTTGCAGACTGATTTCCATGGTGTAAGTACCTACCATGGCCAATTGCAAGCGACCAACATGATGTCACTCACCATGGGATTGGGAAGAAGTGCACAGTTGGCTGTCTGAGCTGGTCTGAGTGACTCCGACACACTCATTAATCTGTTAACACCTTGGCAGGTGCACATAGTAGGTGCTAAGTAAAAGCTAAGATGTAAGAAACAGCTGACAGTATCAGAAGACAGAAATATCCTTGGAGGTGAAGTTGGTAAGGGGAAGGAAGTGAGGGACTCTGAGTAGGACTTGGGGGGATCCCAGCAGAGACCCCTTCTAAGATCAGACTTCCCACCCACGCCTCCCTTCCCATCAGGCACTTCTGTCCTCATCAAACATTCTGGGTGAGGGTTCCCTCTCAAAGCTTGACAGAAAATCTTTCCCTGGGATTCCACACCTCTCCAGGGAGACCCGGGACTCTGTAGCCACCTCCCTCCCTTCCCATCTGGCCAGGCCATGGCTGCAGACTGTATTTTTGCAATAAAATACATTCAGGACCTGTGGGTCTGACAGAGGACCTTTTTTCTGACTTTGAATGTATTTAAATGAAGTCTTTCAAGGTCTAAAAATTAAATCCTGGTTATACATTTAATGAAATGCCTTTATTGAAAAGAATAAAATTATTTTACATTTGAAAAGAGCTGTAAAAATTCAGCTAACCATATCGCAGCTAATACCACATTTGAAAATAGAAATCACTCAAGTTATTAGGATTTGTTAATACTGGGTATTGGGTACACAGATGTTGGGTATATAATTCTTTATGCTGGTCTGTACATCTGAAATATTTCATAATAAAGAAAAAATGCCCCACAAAATCAGGAAGCTAGGCTCCCATGGTTCCAGTCCCAACCTTCCCTGGAATTTCTCTCCTCACCCCTTTAAATTCCAAGGAGGAGAGAAAATCAACCTCAGTCGTCCTGGATCCTGAGATAAAGGGACGCTGAGGAGACGCTGGGGTGGAGACCCCAAGAAGTCCCCTTTCTCTCTCTGGAACTCATTCTTATCCATCAAACTGGGAGGTAGTTTCCAGGGCTCCTGAGATCCTTTGGGGCTGCGACCATCTACAAACATCCTTGCCTAGGCCAGGGAAGCCCTGCAGGCCTCATGGAAAACGTTTTCCTTCCATGCTCAGACCTGAACCACCACTGTGGGGGCTCTCTCAAGCCGTGTCCCTGCATGCGAAGCCGAGGCTTTACTGAGTGAGCCTAGTCGTCCCACCTCGGGGAGCATGGGCCCCACACTGGGGTTCCCAGGCCCTGTCTGTGACTCTGAGGCGGCCTGTGGGGTCTGGGACAGAGCATGAGTGTGCTTTCTCTTCCCTGAGCTGTTTGAAGTGGGGTCAGCGTGGGTGAGGTGCAGGGCCTGCCCCGGCAGTTTCGGTCCTTGGCCAGCCAGCCCTGCTGAGATCCCTTGACCACACCAACCATAGTCCCTGGTAGCTATTTGAGAGTGGAGTCTACTACACAGGGGCTGGGGGTGCCCCTTCAGCTCCGCCTGGTACAGAGGAACATTTCCAGAGGTGGTCCCTCACCCTGGAGGTTGAGAGGGAGGCTGCACTGCTGAGCGGACTCCGTGGCTCCCCCTTGGCTTCTCCCTGACAGCTACAAATAGGCTCTTGAACGTATTTAATAAACCCTGGGAAGGCGTTGTGGCCGCCTTGCCTCTGCTGGGGAAAGTGATGGATGTCGTCTGTAGGAGGGAGGAAAGAAAACTTTCTAAATGAGCTCAATTTAGGGCAGGAGAGCAGTGTGGAGGATGCGTTTTGGGTGCCAGCTCACATGTGTGGATGTGCATGGGCACACTAGCATCTTTTGGGGCCTGGAGGTAGGTCGGACACGTTGCCCACCTCGGCTCTCAGGAAAAGTAAGCACAGCTCCGAAAACCAGGTGCCATGCCCAGAAATACCCTTTGCACTCCTGCCTTTAAAATGAGGGCTGGAGTCGGCGACCTCTTGCACTTTGGGATTCTAAAATGCCCATTTGTTTCCTCGGAGGAGGCTTTGGATCTTGTTTCTGGAGCCTTTTGAGACTTGGTGGGGGTGATTGTGAAATGGGTTTCTCTGGGGAGAGAGGAAGCACCCGAGTCAAGGGGCAGGCCGACCGGGCGGCCCTGAGCCCAGGACTTCATCATGCGCCCCTTCCTGCAAGGAGTCTGCCCCAGAGAGAAGGTGGGCTCTTGGGATAGGAACTGGGGAAGGCAGGCCGGTGACCTTCCAGCCTCTTCCCTGACAGTAGTTTTATGACCTGAGGGGGCCTCTCCATGTCCCCCACCTCAAACGGGCTTGGGCCGAACGTTCCAGCTCTGCCACCTACCACCTTCTGTCTGAGAACGGGTTGTGGTCTGGGCCACTGCAGCTGTGGGCAGGGATGGAGGGGCTCCCTCAGGCACTCCTGCCCATCCACAGGACTACAACCCCACTGTGTCTCACCATTGCTCCTTCCAGCCCCTCGCCAGGCACCTGGTGGCTTTGCTGGTCTAGTGTCCTACTGAGCGTGTTGGCAGTGGGGCCTGACGGTTCCCCTTATTTGCCCTCCAGACTGTGCCAAGGTGAACTGTGGGTGTCAGACTTATTATACACAGTCCCATCTAGAAGGGCAAATTTTTGCACATAGGACCAGAGCTCAAGCAAGAAAAAAAAAAAGAGGACGGCAGGTGTGAGATAGGAAGAAGAGTGGTTCAGAGCCTCAGAGGGGCACTGTGGGTATGAAAGCACTCCTGGCAGGGGTTGGCACTATGGTGTCCAAAAGTGGGCTAGAGACTCAGATACCACAGGAGCCTAAGTCACGCCATCTACTCTTTAGGCTTTATGATCCAGTGTGGTTGGGATTAGGGATTACAAACTAGAAACAATTCAAGGGCAATGGTAAGGGCAGGTGGTGAGGTAGAGATGACTGCCGTCGATGTTCAGAGAAGGAAGCTGTCACCAGGGGCTATTGGAGTGGGGAGAGGCAGGGTGGGGTAGCAGGAGACTGCTGACTTGGTGGCAGAAGACACAGCTTGGGATCCCAGCCCAACCACTTACCAGGTGTGTACCATGAGGTCCCTGAGTCTCAGTTTCCCTCGTGGGTAAGACGGACACAATAGTACCTCTTCTCAGCACCGCAAAGGGCCTGGCTGGGTATGATATGCAGTAGGTGCACCATAGACGCATGTTTCCTCCCTTCATTCCATGAGGGAGGCAGGCCCTGAGATGGGACCTAGAATAGGGCATAGAGCCAGTCACAGGCCTCAGGTCCTCTGCATCACAGGGCAGGAATTGGAGTTGGTGGGGGTGCAGCTGTGAGTGCTCCCCAGCCTGAGTCTGTCTCCCTCTTCTGAGTCAGGGACCCCTTGTATTGGAGGTTAAGAAGGTTCTGATCTATCACTCCATAGGCCATACTGCCCGAGTCCCTCCATCCCCTTCCCAGATAATTAAAAAGCCTCCAGAGTCACTACCCACTGGCCAGGTCACATGGGAGGGCTGCTACAGTCACATGGCAGCTCTGTGTGCAGGCAGCATGTGCGTCTGTTCGGTGGGGCTGGGTGTGAGACACTAGGGAAGTCATTATATCCTCATCTTGGATGCAGGCAACTAACCATAAGAGACATCCTTGCACTAATGTGATCGCAGAGGATGCTGAAATCAGACTTGAAAGATAAAGAGCTAAGACTGGGGTTACCCCCTCCCCAGCAGCGCCTGCAGCCTTGTGAGTGATGAGGCTCCATCGTTAAGGGTGGGGAGAAGGTGGTACCCAGCCATCTGCATCATGAGTGATCCCTCTCCAGGACCCTGGGGTCAACTAGTTCCCAGTCCTGGCATCTGATCAGACCCAGCGTACTTGGCCAGATGGCTGGAGAATTGAGATGTGGCCTACCCCTATTGGAAACAGGCAAACTTGTCCTGCGAGATGGAGTGGTTCTTAACCTGATTTGCTGCAAAATGCAATATGTGTATTCCCCTCTATCACAATAAAATAGTACAGGCAGAATAAGCTTTTTTCAAGAGTTATGGCTATGTGCCTGGGCTTTGTATTATTTTGGTAGAACACGGACATACGTGCTCATGGACATATATGTGCACACACGCACACCTACACACACACAGCAGAAAACAAATCTCATCTCAGTTCTGTGACATGACACATCTCAGTGAGTTGCAAGTCTGTGCCCCACACTGTGGCAGGGGAAACTGAGGATGGAGAAAGAACCTCAAACACAACCAGACCCTACAAAGCAAAAGCCTGGAGAGTGACCCGTGTGTGGAGGCCAGTGAGGGGCTGGGATCGACACGGGGAAGAGGCGTTTGCAAGCACCACGTGAAAGAAAATGGTGATTTGGGCCATGGTGGTGGGGACAAGAAGGAATGAGGTTAAAGACGTGTTTTGAAGAAAGTATCAATGGGATTTTCTGACAGTTTACATGGGGCTGTGAGAGAGAGGAGTCAGGGATGATGCTCAAGTTTTTGGCCTGAGCAACTGGACAGTGGATGACTGGACCAGAACCCGGAGGCTGGCTTTCAGTCCTGACTATGACACTTGCCCCTGTATGATGTAGCACAAGTCATCCAAATAAACTGTACCCCATCTCTAAAGTAAGAGCAACAATCTCCCCACTCCTACCTTCCCTAGATTTTCCTGAGGATGAAAGCGGGTCACATAGGTCAGGGTGTCAGGTCCTCCCAGCACACCATGAGGAGGACCCCAGAGCAGCGGCTCAGTGATGGAACGGGCTGCCTCGGCCAGCACAGAACCCTTGGTCCATGAGAGGGCTGTGGGGCGGGTTTGCCAGGTGGGAGTGGCAAGTGGGACTAGGAAGAAAGGAGGAAGGAGAAAGGAGAGTGATGCTTCCACAGCCCAAGCACGGAGACCTGAGCTGGGACTTTGCTGTGTATTTGGGAACTGTCACTGCAGAACAAGACAGGGCTCCTGCATCTGAGGAAGCTTCAGATGCAGCCCCCAAGCTGCAGACGACCATTCCACGAGCCCACCCACCCAAGTCACAGCACCCGTACAAGTCTGCTCCCTTCTCCTCCATGAGAGAACATTCCTGGGGAGCTGAAAAGTCCCTCCTGTGGGGATGGATGGCAACACAGAAACATAAAAGCCAGGCATCGGCGTCATGGGGAAGAAGAGCAGATGGGCGGTGAGCCCTACAGGGAGGGAGCGGGAGGCATGGGATGGGCAGGGCAGGGAGGCCGCCAGAGTTCCCGGGGCCTCTGCAGCCACTACCAGTTCTCTCACACTGGGCAGCAGCGTGGGCCCAGCCAAAGCCCCCGAGTCCACTCTGCTGCCCACACGAGCCTATGGCAGAATGGCAACGGAGACAAGCCTACTATCTGCATCCTCCTTCCCTCCTCCCCTCGATTCCTCTTCACTTCAGGGGTGGGGGACCCCTTCAGGATGTCCCCCCACCCTCAAGGCTTCCCTCAATCCACCCAGCCCCAAAATTAGGAAAGCAAAGCCAAAGACTTTTAGATCTCTTTTCATCCAGCTTCCCACCCATCCAGCCTCCCAGCCTCCCAGCCAGTCCCCCATCCATTCAGCCTCCCACCCATCCAGCCTCCCATCCATCCAGCCTCCCACCCATCCAGCCTCCCATCCATCCAGCCTCCTACCTATCCAGCCTCCCACCCATCCAGCCTCCCA
>NC_045446.1:107302275-107332333 GCF_002776525.5 Piliocolobus tephrosceles | reverse complement strand
CCACCCATCCAGCCTCCCAGCCAGTCCCCCATCCATCCAGCCTCCCACCCATCCAGCCTCCCAGCCAGTCCCCCATCCATCCAGCCTCTCACCCATCCAGCCTCCCATCCATCCAGCCTCCTACCCATGCAGCCTCCCACCCATCCAGTCTCCCATCCAGGGGCCCCTAGGCAGCCTTTCTCCAAGTATATCCAGCTTTATTTGCACACTTAGGATGACAAGAGTCTCACCATTACGGCAAGCATCTCTTCATTTCCTCTGGACCCTGGCTGATAAAACACTCCTGCCACACCCACTAGGACAGCTGTAATTAAAAAGACAGATAACTCTCAACTCTCATTCATTGCTGGTGGGAATATAAAATGGGGCAGCCACTTTAGAAAACAGCATATAGCAGTTTCTCAAAAGGTTAAACACAGAATTACCAGCAATTTCACGTCTAGGTGCCTACTCAAGAAAAAGGAAAACATACACACAAAAAAAAACTTATGCAGGATGTTCACAGCAGCATTATTCTTTATAGCCAAAAAGCAGAAACAATACAAATGTCCATTAATGAACAAAACAAATGGATAATATGGTATATCCAGACAGTGGAATATTATTTGTCTATGAAAAGGAATGAAGCACAGATTCATGTTGTAGCGTGGATGTGCCTTGAAAATATTACTAAGTGAAAGAAGCCAGTCAAAAAGACTACATATTGTATGATTCCCTTTATATAAAGTATCCAGAATTGGTAAATCCACTGAGACAGAAAATAGATTAGTGCTGGGGGAATGGGGTAGGCTGTTGGAGTGATAGCTAAAGGGTGTGGGATTTCTTTTGGGGATGATGAAAACTGTTTTAAAACTGACTGTGGTGATGGCTGCACAACTTTGTGAATATACTAAAAACCATTGAATTGTACATTTTGTGTGGGTGAATTGTATGTTATGTGAATTTTATCTCAACAGAGTGGTTGCAAACACACACACACACACACACACACGCTTGCTATCTTGTGTGGAACTAGGATGACCAGCTGTCCTAGTTTGCTAAGACTAAGGGGTTTCCCAGGGTATGGGACTTTCAGTGCTGAAACAGAGACAGTCCTGAGAAACTGGGATGGGTGGTCACACTCTGTGGAACCCAAATCTGCCTCTTCATAATGTTTACTGACTGGTTTGAGGTCTCCCCTTGGAGCCACCCAGAACACATCCAGGCCCTACCCCTGCCCCGGGACAGCACAGCTTGAAGAAAGCCACAGGGAAAAGCCTAAACCACCTTCACAGAGCTATTGTCCTCTGTCCCTCACTATGGCCCTACATATGTGAGGAGTGGGGTCCCCTCACTATTCTGGGGGCCTCTACAAAATGGGCTGTGCTTTGTAGGTAGGTGTTTGAAGGAGGGACTTGAAACAGAATCCGGCACCCAGTGGTGTTTACCGATGCAAGGGGAGCAGGGCCATTACCCTTTGAATGGAGATTATTTCTCCATTAATGCAACCACAGTGCATTGGCTCTTGGGGGAAGCCATATCTTGACACGTAGTCCTAGTAAGACCTCTAAATTGTTTGTATGTGGACTTCTCGTTTCCTTTGCCACTTTTCCCTACTGATTTTGATCTGGTTCTATTTCATTTTATCTCTGATTCATTCATTTCTTTTTAAACTATTTATTGATGGCTGGGCGCAGTGGCTCATGCCTGTAATCCCAGAACTTTGGGAGGCCGAGGTGGGCAGATCACAAGGTCAGGAGTTTGAGATCAGCCTGACCAACATGGTGAAACCCCGTCTCTACTAAATACAAAAAAATTAGCTGGGCATGGTGGCAGGTGCCTGTAATCCCAGCTACTCAAGAGGCTGAGGCAGGAGAATCGCTTGAACCCAGGAGGCAGAGGTTGCAGTGAGCCAAGATTGTACCACTGCACTCCAGCCTGGGCAACAGAGCAAGACTCCGTCTCGAAAAAAAAAAATTATTGAGCACCTACTATGTGCAGTAACACTGAGGATACCACCATGGACAGGGCCTGGTCTCTGCTCTTAAGAAACTCATAGCCTCACTGAGGATTCTAGACCCTTACACAGGTAATTAGGATGCTCTGAGAGAGATGCTGGAATTGCAGTGAGCACAGGGAACAGCCTTCAACCCCAGTCTTGGGTGTCCGGGAAGGCTTCTTGGAGGCAAGGGCCCAAGGACTGATGGATGAGCAGGCAAAGTGGGGAGGAATGTAGGGCTGGAAAGGGGGTTCCTGCTCAGAGAACAGCATGTGCAAAGGCCAGGAGCAAGAGAAAGCATGACCCCAGCAGCTGTGACACAGCTAATGGACAAACCAGCATGGAGTAAGGTATTTGTGAACAGGGTGTATTTTATCTGGAGCTTCTGGAAGTAGTTCCTCTATCTTGTCTACTAAATCATAATATTAATAATAACAATAATAGCTCCCATGTATATACTGACTACTGCTGAGGCACTGCACCAGACTCTTTTCATGTATAAGTTCTAAACCTTACAACAACCCTACAAAGTAGGGTAAAAATTCATAGTAGATGTAAAATTCATAATTTACAAAGTAGGAAATGGAAGCTCAGAAAAATTGCTTAGGGTGGCACAGTTAGTAATTGGTGAAACTGAGTTTTAAGCCCAGGACCTGATTCTAAAGCCAGGTTTCTTGCCAGCCGTGCTTTGAGTTAAGGGGTTGGGGGTTTCAATGAGGCAGGAGGAAGTGTGGCTGCCTGTTCCCTCCCTCCCCTTCCCCGTCTCCTTCATGGAGTGAAGCAGGTGGTGCCTGTGGGGCATGGGCCTCCCATTCTGGCCTGCCTGGGATACAGCCCACGGGAAGCCATTTACTTAGCTGGAGTGGAGGGGCAGGTGTAGGGATAATTTCTAAAGAATATACGGCTTGTTCATGTGTTCATACATGCTGAGTTACTGGGCCCCAGGTGCTGGGTTTTGCTAATCCCAATACATTGGGAATTGTTTAATAGGATTTTTTTCCTTTTAATTAAAATATGATAATGAAACTTGCTGCTTCACTCTTAAAAAGGAATGCTTGAAATACTCACCTATTCCCCAAATGTTCTGGCCAGGAGAAATATGGGTGTAATTCGATGCAATGTAGCCATCATGCAGATGAAAGCCTCGGTTTTTCCTCATTCAGATAAGAACTCCCATCATTTATCTTACGAACCTTCCCTATTTCTAACCCCCTCTTGCCGGCCAGGGCAAGGTCCCTGGCTTCAAGGAGCAGAGCAGGATGGTTGGGGGAGCAGTTGTGATCCAGGCACATGCAGAAGGGAAATTACTAAAACCTCTGCCTCTGAACACAGCTCAGTTGCATGCTGTTTGTAGGAATAGGGTAGGGGTGAAAGAAATGAAGGACTGAGGGGTATGGGAATGGGACTCACCCCTGGACAAGTCTTTTAAATGACCTGGACCTCAAAGACTCTCCCTGAACCCCCGCTGTAGATGTCCACGATTATAACCCGATTTTGACTTAAGCAGC
The DNA here is from genome assembly GCF_002776525.5 of Piliocolobus tephrosceles. Lineage (NCBI taxonomy): Eukaryota > Metazoa > Chordata > Mammalia > Primates > Cercopithecidae > Piliocolobus > Piliocolobus tephrosceles. Next base: position 107,328,847 of record NC_045446.1, on the reverse strand, counting down.
GTCTCCCACCCAGCATTATGACTTTGCTACATCACCACCTTTGCATGCCATCAAGGGTGATGTCCTCTTTCCCCTCATTTCTTCTCCTTTCTCATAAACTCTGCCCTTCTTTTTGCCTTCTCCCTCTTCAACTTTGATCGATCTCCTTTGCCCTTTCTCTTTTCCTTCCCATCTCTTCTGTTTTGATCCCTCTGATCTCCCCTTTTCCTTTCTCTTCTTCATTTCCTTTTTCTTCTCTCCCCTCCTCAACGAAAATTATTCTGAGCCTCGTCCCCTCCTTCCCCTGAGCCCCTGGTGCACCCTGGGAAATGGAGAATTCGCCAGTGAGTCACAGAATTAAACACACACACACACACACACACACACACACACACACACTAGGACGTTCTGCATTTAAAGCTATAAAACTCAACCACTGGCACCACATCCCTTGGATATCCGGGACTCTGGCGCTGGGCAAAGACAACCCACAGCTCGCTAAATTCCTGACCAGCCAGGGATGAAATGGTAAAACTGAATTTGCCCGGAAAGAATGGGCGAGTAGAGCTGGGGCTTTCTGTCTCCCTCCCTCCCCACCCGCTCCTCCCCCCCCTTCTGTGCATCAAACCGAATGTGATTGTGTGCCGCTGCAGAACATCAAAGAGCAGGAGAATTGCTTAAGAAGAAAATATTGGGGTTATGCATTTGAGAGCAGCCTGTGCTTCCAGCCACCTCAGGGGCTGCGCATCCATGTTTAATCAACCCCCAAAAGGGCGATGTGCTGACTGTGGTGCGGCCTGTCGTGGGCTTGGTGGGCAGCCAGTGTGGTGGTGCCAGCTGAGGGAGAAGAGTGCTTATGGCGTGGCCACACTTGCACCCTGTGCCTCGCCACAGCACTGCATCAGAGACAAGATCTGATGTCAGGGCCCATTTATTGCCAGAGACCTTGGCTCTTGAAAGGCACCAGACTTCAGCTCCTTCTGGGACCAGGAAAAGAAAGGCTGAAGTCCTAAAACGAGATGAAGCTCAGGATGTCCAGGCTCCAACCTGCGACCCCCACCACGACGGCAGCCTCAAGGCGTGGGAGGCCACCTTGCAGCTGGGGGCCTAGATGGGCAGTCGTGTTGGCACTGCTGGAGGGGATGGGAGGAGTTGGCAGGAGGGAAGAGGATTTGCAAGTGGATGTGGCTTTGGGAGCCTGTGGATCAGCTACTGTCACCAGAGTATTAAGGCGAAATCACTAACGCAAATTCCAGGCAGCACAGACTCAGCCTTACTCCAGGGCCCTGAGCAACTGGAATTAAATCCCCAGGCCTGCAACATCTTACAGCACGTGTTACCTTTGCCTGGCCCCCGAAAGCTTCATCTAGGAGCTGGAAGGGCCTTCAGCAGGGCTGTCTTGCCAAGTCAGACAGAAACGGAGACACAGTCATAGTTTGATGCCACCATATGAAACGGAGGCTGGAAAGGGTATATCATTGTGACTAGAGGTCACACAGCTGGTGACAGTGACAGCCAGCCCAGAACTCAAGTCTTCCTGATGCCCACTGGCCCTCTTTCTGCTCAGAGCAGGATAACCTTTGAGGTATCCAAGGTTCCAGCCCACAAGAAGCACAGCTCCCATCCACACTCTCTTACACCTCCAGGAAGCCGCGTGAGGGAGCTGAATCATCTCTCTCTCCCTGTCCTCGATGCTCCGTGACAGTCCGGTCCCCCTCTGCCCTGGGTCGAGAGCCTCCGGATACTTGCCGCTTGCTTGCTAGACTGTGATTTCCTCAAGGCAAGAGTAAAACTGGATTCGTCATTGTGTCCCCACAATCTCCAGCACGGTGCAGGGCATGTGATAGGTTATTAATACACAGTTGTTGAAATTGAACTTGAATCTGGTGCCTCAGGCATGCACATGGTACCATTCAGAGAATGGGGTCCCATTCAGTGACCGCATATGCCCTGCCCTCCCCTCACAGACCCCACTTAGCAGACATCGAAGTCTGGATGACACGAAGGGCCGTTAATCAACCAGGTAGGGCTGCCCCTCTACCTCAACCTCCAAGAGGATGACATTCTGCCTGCCGTGCTGCATTTCGAACAGGCAAGTGTCTTCCCCCCGCCCTTCAACCCCAAAGAGGGATTTGCACTTTGATTATTTTTGAAAACAGGTTTGTGAAAAATTTGATTTGAGAAAACATTCTTCTCCCACATGCTGAAGGATTGAGGGTCTGTAATCCCTCTCAAATCGCCCAGACGAGGTTGGTATTGCAATGTCAGTATCAGAGCTAACAAAGGGGATTAGCAAGGAAAATTCTGCGTGAAAACCTGCCACGCGCTGAAGGCTTTCAGTGTAAAGCAGATAAGATAGGTACAGCCAAGCCATTTTTAACCCAGTTTTCAGAGCACTCAGAGCCCTCTTTCTGTGTCGACAGGGAGCGAAGGCTGGATTTAGCCGTGTCTGTCCCCTCCCTACCCCTCCGGTTCTCACAGTTGGGAGGAGGAATCTCTTTCACTGAAGCATGTTCAGACCCAGGCTGGCCAAGGTGTGCCCAGGCAGGAAGGGCTGACTTCTCAGGCAAAAGTCGCCCAGGTTCCCACAGGCCACAGAGAGACACACGCTGTCCCCAGACAACCACCCTTCTCAGTGGAGTTGTCACCCCCAAATTCCAGATGACAGGGAAAGAGACCTGACTTTGTGCTATCTTTCCTGACCAGAAGGCTGAAGGGCAGGTGACCGTGTCCCAGGGTTGGAAGGACACTTAGAGCCCTCCTGGCCCATCCTCTCCCGAGCGGCTGTATGACCTAATGGTTGGGAACTCCAGCTTTGAACTTACTACTCACTATTTGTGTAAACTTAGGCTTAAGGTAATTCCTGGAAGCCTCAGTTTCCTTTTCTTAAATAATGTCCTCCTCTTAGTTTTACTGAGAGAATTAAATGATACATATAGGGCCCTTTTCATGTTGCCTGGCGCATAATAAATAGTAGTTACTATTATTATGAATGAATTGGTATTACTATTAGGTACGGAGAAATCAAAACCCTACCAGGGAAACTGACCCACATGAACCTGAACTTTTTGAATAGGGAAAATTCTTGCATTCACTCTCCTCAACAAAACCCCATTTCAGACCTGACTATATATCAGGGCCATGCCATGAAACTCCAAGCAAGGCCACTACACATCCTACTTACAAGCACTTGTGGTTTTGACCAGATTGGCTGGTGGCATCTTGGCTCCCAGGACCAATCCCTTTTATGGCCTGCTGCACCCTAGGATGGAGGAGACAGGCTGGTGGGAGGGGCAGGAAACTCATCATGTGAGCAAAGTTTAAACAGGAAGGCTTCAAGAAAGCCTCGTAGTTCCTGTCCTCAGGTGCCTCCAGGCTTAGGGGAAAGCTGAGCTAGTGTCAAGGTGAGGGTTGGAGGGAGCTGATTCTTGCTCACCAAAACCAGCAGCAAGAGTGGCCTGAAAATGAACTGGCCTCTCTCGAGAAGTGGTGAGCTTCCTGGCCGCAGGAGCATCCAAGACAGCATGTGGCTATCCTCTGATAAGGAGGCTTTAGAAGATATTTCCTTACGAGGAAAAGGCTACAAGTTTACTGCTGATGTCTCTCCTAACTCTAATAGTCTGTGATGACCTGGGGCCAGTGACTGAGAAAAGCTTCCAGTCGTGTCTGCTGAGCAGGGATAGGACTGCTGGCATTGGGCAGAGTTCCTAACCATTAGGTTATATGGCCACTGGGGAGAGGGCTGGGCCAGATGGGCTGTACGTGTCCTTCCGAACCTGGGCTGCAACATTCTTACTTGCAAGAGAGAGGCTTTGCTGCTCCTCTAAGACCTCCTCCTTCTCTGGTCTGGTAGGGGCCTGTGATTCAGCCAGGGACCTCCCATCTGTAGACCTTCTGTCCTTAGCTTAGGGGCCTTCTCCTCAAGGACAGGCACCAGGTCACCGGCCTCTGTCACTCCAGAGCATAGCTCAGGGCCTGGCACAGGAAGAAGCCTCGAAAGTAGGAGTGGCTGGATGGTTAGATAAGTGGATGATTGATTGAAGGAGTAACGGGACATGGATACACATGCACACAGGCACAATCACACGTGTGTGCACATGCACACACTCACGGAAATAGCTGCCTGTTCCCTATGTCTGATTTTCTAATGCATTCTGTTATTCTCTCCCTTTGGGCTTCTTTCAAAATGTAACTGTCCCTGAAGACACTGGCCTTTAGGTGGAGCTGAACCAATTCTTCTGATCTCCCCTGAGAGCCAGGCCCCAGAAAGTTCTAGGATCCCATGGAGGGGGACACTAAGAAGACTGTTTAGGGTGTGCCAGGTGAACATTGACTGGGGCCTGCAGCCCACAGCTCTCCTCTCGGGCTTCCTGGGGAATAGTGGATGTAGCCCAGAACCCTGGTGGGCCTCCCTCTCTCCCTCCGCCCGGGTCCCACAGGCCCTGTGTCTGCGGGAGAGCCTGTCTGCAGTGCTAGAAAAACTCTCATGGGATCTGCTGAGCAGGGACAGTACCACCAGCAGTAAGCAGCAGCGGGAGGCCCCCAGGGAGCTCAGATCTGGGGCTCCCCCAGACTCTTGTGTCCTCAGGCTATAGGGCTATGGGTCCAGAGGGGCTATTTCTCCAGAGGCCCCTTCCTATTTCCTGAGGGCCCCTTTCTTCCCTTTCACCCAGCCCTCCCCGACCTTTGTCACTGCCGTTCTCCCTCCTATAAAATACTAGAATTTCATGTTTATGTGTATTGAGTGCCCACTATGTGCCAGGCAACATTCTGAGCACTTATGTGTCCAACTCATTTCGTCTTCACAACCCTTTGACCTAAATGCTGCGATCCCAGTTTTACAGATGAGGAAACGAAGGCACAGAGAGTTCCCGCAACCTGCTGAGGTCACACATTTGGGAAAAGTGTCGGAGCCGGGCTTTGAACTCAGGCACTCCTCCTCCCGCTGGGCTCGTGCCACCACCTAAAATGGTCCAATGGGGATGCTTTTCAGGAAAGGCTCATTCCCACTCCTGGATCTGGAGTCACTCTAGCTTTTGGCTTCCTGTTTTCAGACACTGGCCCTGCCTTCCACCACCCTATGCCTTTTTTTTTTTGCTACTTTATGCCTCAGTTTCCATATCTGTAAGGCGGGACTACACCTGTTCTGACTTCACAGGGCTGCAGTGATCCTCAAGGCCGTGGGGCCACAGAGCTCCAGCAAGACCTGGTGGAGTACGTGCTTGGTACAAGGCAGGGGCAATAGAGAGACAGGCCCGCCAGGTCCTCCGTCAGCAAGGTGGGCTGTCTCCCTCTGCTGCCTCTCTCCCATGCCTTTCCCTGGAAAGGCAGAGCTCACTGCCAGGTTTGGGAGTGGAGATCTGTGTGTCTGCAAGGCCGCTGAGCTAAGCAGATGTGTGTTGTGTTTGTTGGATCCACTAGCAGCAAGTAGGCATGTGACGTGCATTCGATGCCTGTTCAGACAGTGCAGTCGGGCCCACTTGTGTCTGTCTTGCTGCCTCTTCCCCCCTCCGCACTCCTCCTCCAGCAGGTGAGGGAACTGTAAGGAAGAAGAAAGGGCACTGGAATGGGAGATGTCATTCCTGTGCCCTACAGGGGACAGGAGGGCAGGAGGGGTGACATCTCGTGCTTTCTCCATGGGAACCCTGCGGGTCTGTCTGCAGTCTGCTGCTCCCTTGCCTCACTATGCTGTCTCTCAGGTTCCTGTGGGGCTTCAAGAGGCAATCTTCTCCCCCTGTCTCTGTGTTTTGGAGACAGGGTCGCCCAGGCTAGAGTGCGGTGGCACAATCCTAGTTCACAGTAACCCTGAACTCCAGGGCTCAAGCAGTCTCAATCCTGAACTCCTGCCTCAGTCTCCTGAATAGCTGGGGCTACAGGCATATGCCACCATGCCCGGCTAATTTTATGTTTATTTTTTTTTTTAGTGATGGGATCTTGATCTATTGCCCAGTCTGGTCTCAAACCCCTGGCCTTACACACTCCTTCCACCTTGGCCTCTTAAAGCTCTGGGATTACAGGAGCGAGCCACTGTGCCTTCTCCCCGCTCTCTTTTTTCAGTGTCTTTCTCTCTCCCTTCCTCCCTCCCGCCTTTTCCAAGCCTTCTCTGAGTCTCCGTGACTGTCTCTGAGTCTCCCTGTTTCTGTCCATCTCTCCTGTTGTGTGGGTCTACCACTTGCATTTCTGTTGCTGTCTCTGCCCGGCTGTCTTAGTGGTCATTTCTCATCACCCCTGCCCAGTCTGCCCAGGCCCCCTTGTCTGCTGCTTCCTGGGGTGGGAGAGCACTGTCCTTTGTCCCCAGGGCTCCCCATGTGCACCCATCCCCCAGTACTCTGAGCCCTGCAGCACTCAGCGTGGGCAGCCATCAGCTTCTGTGGCCTCCCAGCTTGGGGAGCAGCAACTTGGAGCTTTCCTGTCCCCAGGAGGTAATGGGGGACACTCCGGTCTCAGCACCAGGGATGCCACCTCGCCAAAGCCAAATCTCACACCCCACATGTGCCTCCCCGCCTCAGCCTCCAGACAGTGACATATCAGAGAGAGCGTAGCCAGGTCTCTTTTCTGTTGAGCAGATTTATGCTTGAAGTAGAGCTTCTTCATGTTTTTTTTTAATCCCTGGGTGTTTTAAGCTCATTAGCACTGATCAATCTGCCATTTCTAACTTCCACCCGAGTTCAGGAAGTTCATGTTCCACTTGGGTGAGCCGTGCTCAGGCCCTGCTGGCTCTGATGCCCATCCTGACCACTGCATCCCTGACTTCCCACCAGAGAGTCTGGGCCAGGATGGGTAGATTCTGTCTAGCCAGAAGCCAGCTGGGGTGGGATGCGCCCTGAACTAGGAGCCAGGCAGCCTCGAGTCTAGGTCTGGCTGTGTGACCTTGGACAAGATGCTGTATCTCTCTGGGCTTCACTGCCTTCACCTATCAAATGGGCTGATTGGGCCGGCTGGTTTCTAAAAGAAACAACTCCTGCTTCTGGGTGGATGGTTCTGGATGAGAGTGTGGGAGGACGTCAGTCCACGTATAACTGCCCCTTCCCATGGGAATGTCCATCCCAGAGGACTGTGCCCCAGGTATACCCTTCACCACAGTGCAAGTCAGAGTGACTCCCATTTAAGAATAAACAAGGGCTATGGGACCAGATAGTGCAAGTCCAAGGAGGAGATGCTTCACGGTGTGGAGATGGGTCTCGGAGGATGAACAGGAATTCTGCACGAGGAGCCAGAAAATCGGAATTGACTGGGCTGGAAGTCACTTTTGAGATTCTAGATTTGGGGTTTGGTAAAGGATTCTACATTTTGCACATGACTGAAACTGGTGCTTCTCCCTGTACAAGGAGGCCGGGCAGGGAAGGTGGTGCGGCCTGGGGCCTCAGGTTCCTGCTATTCCCTCCTCAGCCCACAGGTCATGAGGATCGGCCACTCCCCACCCTGGGAAACACTGCCTGAACAGAGGCTGCCCCGGTTGTGTTGCAGGGAGCAAGTGGGAGGATTCACTCCATCCTTGCCTCAGTTCGATAAGCTGGTGTGCTGGCCGGGAAACCCCTGGATAGGCAACAGATCTGACTCTAGTTCCCTCTTCACATCCACCCAGCAGTATCACCTTGAACACCTCAGCCTCTCATCTTTGAAGTTGGAATAATGACATGCTGATGTGCCCCTTACAGAAATACTGAAGGTTCAAATGCAATGTGTGATGAAAGGGCTTTATGCAACATAAACCCTTTAAAATATACAGGTGTTACTGAGAAGTGCTCAGGACCATGATGGGCTCTGTGGGAAATACAGGGAAATGGAGGGTGCATAGGGGCCCATGGTCCCCATGGGGAAGAAGGGTCATCTTGATTAGAGCTCCAGGGATTTGGAAAACACTCATGAAGTCTGAGGGGGACATGAGGAGCCTAATGGCTGATAAACTTTGGGAGGCCGAGGCAGGCAAATCACGAGGTCAGGAGATTGAGACCATCCTGGCTAACATGGTGAAACCCCATCTCTACTAAAAATACAAAAAATGAGCCGGGTGTGGTGGTGGGCGCCTGTATTCCCAGCTACTCAGGAGGCTGAGGCAGGAGAATGGTGTGAGGCCGGAAGGCAGAGCTTGCAGTGAGCCGAGATTGTGCCATTGTACTCTAGCCTGGCCGACAGAGCGAGACCCCGTCTCAGAAAAAAAAGAAAAAAAATAGACGCTTGTGGGCAGCAGGGCCTGAGGGGCCCCGCTTTGAACTAGACGCTCATCCCAGTTCAGCCGCATTCAGCCTCAGTCTCCCCAACTCCAAAATGAAGGTTTTGGAACCGCCTTTGAAACTTCTGTGAGATCATATATACAAAGTGCCTGGCACAGGAGTTCCCGAAGCTCCCTCCTGGACCCTGTGAGGATGAGCTCAGTTATGGAGCTGTGAGCTGAGCCAAGCCACGGGCAGCGGACGGGCTTTACATAGAGAGTAGGGGCCCTGCCCAGGCACTGGGCAGTAGGGAATGGTGGGGTGCAGCAGCTCAGAGGCGGGCACAAGTGTGGTGATGTGGGGCTGTGAGCAGTGCGACTGGGCACCTCTCCTGGCATTGTACTCAGGCTGGGGACGACATAGAGGCCTTCAGTCAAAGCCCTGGAAATCGGCATCAGCCGATTTCTTGGGCCTGTGCCCAAGACCCACGGGAAATAGGGCAGGGCGAATAAAAACCCACCTCAGATGGTGGTGAGGAAGGAGCTTTTGAAGGAGAATAACGTCTAGGAGGGATAAGAAGGGGCGGAGTTACTTGTAACCTCTAACCGTGTCTTAGCAGACCTGGGGCAGAAGGGAAAAACTCCCGCCATCTCTGTTCTGATGGGCAGGACGACGGGCTAAGCACTGTCACATTTGCAAGAGGAGAAAAAGAATACATTTTGTTTCTCTTGTAATATGTGGCCAGCTTAAAAAAGAGTTAGAAAATTAATTATCTGCTGTAATTAGTCTAATGACCTACCCCATTCGAGGTTATTTACCACAGAAATAAAACTTCCCGCCATAAATGTCAGCTAAGCTTCCTGAATGTAAAATCTCGCGGGCACCACTGCGAGTTCTCCCCTGCCTGGAGAACTCAGGCCTGGCTGATTTCTTTTGCAGGTTTCCGCCCTCTCTCTTCCTTCCTGGAGGATCGGGGTGCTGGTGGTCGGCAAGTGGCAGGCACCCTGGAGCATAGGATGAGATTTGCCCTGCTCTGCACCTGCCGCTCACGGCCAGGCCCTCTGAGTCTTGTCCCAGGTGGGCACAATGTCAGGGTGGTCCCCAGGGCCAGTAGTCCAGGGTTGCGGGGTGGACTCTGGAGACATAGGGACAGTGGGTACCTGCAATGATGATGAGAAAATAAGCGCCCCCTGCATAGAGAGCGCTTGTTTGGGTACAGCTTGAGAATTCGCCACATGCTTTGACATGCTGTGCCTGTTCTGTGAGAAGGCAGGCAGCATGACCAGCACACCTTATGGATAAGGAAACGCAGGCCCAGAGAGGAGACATGACTGCCCCAGTGAGGCAAATAGCCTGGACTCTTTAACTACCTGATAATGGCCCACTCATCTAACCTTGCCTCACTATCAAATCAAGAAAGTATAAATCTTTGGATTAAGAGGAGTGTAGCACCCCTGAAAGCAATCAGGCAGCCGCATGAAATGCCCACATTTGCCACTCAGGGCCCTGGCAACATGGCGTTGGGTCCTTTCTGCTTCAGGAGTAGCTCTCGAGACAAGCCCTTTACTTTGTGTGTCCCCAGGGGACCAAGGCTGAGCAGGGGCAGGTGGTAACTTGGGCTGATTCTTTGACCAGGTCTCATGCCAGAAGAGGGGGGTCTCAGCAAGAGTGGGCTGTGCTAAACACCACCCACCAGGCATCTTTAATCTTTAGTCTCTGGCCTGGAGCTCTGGAGCTCTGGTACGGGGGTCTTCAGCGTCCCTCTACCCAGAGCTCAGCTCCAGATAATGGGGCAATGTCACAGAGGCCTGTGGGAAACCCAGCTGCCCAGGCACTAGCCTCAAAGTGTCCGTAGAGCCTACCTGGAGACAATTGCCTGCTCCACCGTTGTCCAGACCATGCCCACAGGCATGGGACCAGGGCTTCTGTCACGGGTTTTAGGGGAAGATGGGCCTCATAGACTGCCGCAGGCCCAGGATGAATAGTGTTTCTCAAAGGGGACATTGATGGCATTTGGAGCTGCACTGTTCTTCCTTGGGCAGGATTGCCCCACACATTACAGGCTATTTCGTGTCCCTGGACCCTGCCCACTAAATGCCAGTAGCACCCACGGGCACTGTTAGTAAGAAAATGCCTGACACATTTTCCAACAGCATTTTGGGGCAGTGCAAAGTCTGATACAGAGATCCGCCATGGACGCCTGCAGAAGGCATCTTCGTTTTTGACAGTCAAGGCCAGCCCTCCCCCAAGCTGTGTCAAGTATGAAGAGCACCCCTCTGCCCCGGATGATAGGGCTGACCTGCTGAACAGATGGCCTTGACCAGGTTGGGTCACACTGCTGGGACCTGGTTTCCTCCTTTCTAAAATGAGGGGGTCCCTCTAGCTTGAATATGTTCTCACTTCTCCCCTGCGTCGGGCTGTCAACATGGCTCAGTGTTCTCTTCCCTGCTCATCAGTCATTTATAGCTTAGCATGAATGTGAGTCACGCTCCTTCTCCTCCCAAGGGCATTGCTGTTTTAAGCCTTATCTCTCATTGTGGAATAAAGAGCTTTGTCCCAGTGAAGGAGCTGCAGGTGTTAGGCGGTAGGTGGGAAAGGTATTTTGAAAGCCAGAGGGTTACTTTCCCCGGACCTGAAATCCCTTTACTCAGTGGTTGTGCTCAACTGGACTCCTCAGCCCAGCAATCCGTGAGGCCCCCACAGAGAATACATGTGTCTGGGGTGGGAGAGGTAGCGACTAGGGGTGAAGCACAACTCCTTCTCTGTAGGAGTCCCAGACCAGTGATTCCCAGGCCTGACCACACATTAGAATCACTTGTGGGTCTTATAAGCCATCCAAAGCCCGGGTCACACTCCAGACCAATTAAATTACAGTATGTTGGGGGAGACCAGGCATGGGTGGGTTTTGAAGCTCCTTGGGTGATTCCAATGTGCACATGAGTTCAGACATCACCAGTCTAGACCCAAAAGCCACCCCTGCCTCCCCAACTCTTGTTCTGTCTCTCCTCTGCCAAGCCACAAATTAATCCGTGCCCCTGCCAGAGAAATATTTGCTAGATGGCTTCTCTCTTCCCGACAGGCTGGCTCCTGAAGCAGATTCTAGCTGAGGGTTGCATTTGACCCCCCGGGGCTCACCAGGTCTCTCCGTGGGGGTGAGGAAGGAGCTTTTGAAGGAGAATAACATCTAGGAGGGAGAAGAGTGCTCCTGGGGCCAGGCTTAGGCGTGAACAAGTTAAAGGGCCAGGTGATGACTTCCAGGCTCTCATCTGGGGCCACCAGTGCGCATGTGAGTGCCTATCGTGATAAAGGACTATCTCACCCATACTCAAGCCATAAAAAAAAACGCCAAAACACAAAACCCAAAAGGGCCAAATCCAAGTGCACCTGATGCTTTGAACTTGTAATGCACTGACTTTCCAACCCTCACCCCCTCAAAGCTTATTTACAGACAGGTTTTGAACTCCCAAGTCCCCTTCTATTTGCAGATTAACAGTGCCTTTCCATTCACTACTCTATCAAGAGCCACAAGGTCAGGAATGGCTCCGGTCATTCTTAGGGGCCTAAAGAATAAACACCTCCTGTTGCAGGCCTCACTGAGGCGGCCCCTCCTGGCTCTGCTCCCCGTCCTTCCCCCCGATCTCTGTGAACGCCTGTGATGCTGTCATTCCGATTCAGCTGGTTTCAATCAAGTTGAAGCTGGTGGGTGGCTTTGCAAGTTGGCTAGACTTATTTTAATTTGAAACCAACAAATGGTAAAAAGAAAGTTAATCATTTAGTGAAGGTAACCTGTTCTATTTTTCCGCTGCTCCTCCCGCACAGAGCGCTCTCCCTCCCACCTGTCCTTTATAGTACCTGGGTGCCCACCATTATTCTCTTTGCAGTAAAGCCTTGACAGCTCCTGTGAAATTGTAACTATGTTTTTATGCAGGGGAACAGCAAGCCATTATCCTCCAATAGTGTCTTAACACATGTTATTCAGATGAGTCAGCATTCTGTGATGGAGGTACATAACTGGTCTCAGTGTCAGGAGACCTGGGTTCAAGTCCCAGGTGTGTGATCTTGGGCTACCTCATCTGTTGGGAGATTAGGTTAACAATAATAACTAAAATTCATTGAACATTTGCCATATAGCAGGAGCCAGACTAAGTCTTTTAGAGGCATTGATTAATTTAATCTTTACAACCACATAATGAGGTGTAGGTATTAATATTATCCCCACTTTAGAGCTTTAGAGGCGAGGAAACTGGCTCTCAGTTTATTTCCCTTTCCCAAGGTTCCACAACTGGTGAGTGACAGAGCTAAGACTATCTAACCCTAAACTCCATGCTAAGGGGCCTCCCGCTGCAAGTTTAGCATGTTAGACCAGGAGCGGTGGCTCACACCTGTAATCCCAGCAATTTGGGAGGCCGAGGAGGATGGATCACTTGAGGTCAGGAGTTTGAGACCCACCTGGCCAACATGGTAAAACTCCGTCTCTATTAAAAATACAAAAATTAGCTGGGTGTCATGGTACACCCCTGTAATCCCAGCTACTCAGGAGGCTGAGACAGGAGAATCACTTGAACCTAAGAGGCAGAGGTTGCAGTGAACTGAGGTCACACCACTGCACTCCAGCCTGGGTAACAGAACAAGACTCTGTCTCAAAAAAAAAAAAAAAAAAAAAAAAGATGAGTTGTTTAGCATGTTAGACACAGATGCCCTTAAACATGGCAGGAGATTTTAATTAATGCCAGTTGATGAGAAGCCAGGGTTCTCATGTCTCATAGGAGAGAGGAGAGGTAGGCATAGGACTTTGAGATATTAAATAACCTGCCTGAGACCGTACAGTTAGTAAATGGTAGAAGCAGGATTTGGGCTGAGACCTGCCTAGCGTAAGGTCAGCACTCATAATGGCTACCCTAGCCTGCCCAGTAGAAGACCATTTATATGTGTACACCTTGCAGCATTTAATACATAGTATGGACTCAGTAAGCATAATTATTTATATATAATCTGTATTACTTACTGAATCTGTTACCCATAGGATCCTTTGGAAGTGCAGTGTGGGAAATGTCCACAAGCCGGGTACCTTGAGGGTGGGGGAGAACGAGGAGCACCAAAATGTAGGTAGTTGAGATGAACTTGAACTTGACCTGCTTCACAGTTTTGCTGAAGAGTCTGGGTCTTTGGCTCCTGTCATCCCCAGTGGATCAGGGCTCTGGTCCTTCAGAACTGAATATGCCAGGAGAAATCAGACATAAAGTAGAAACAATGGCCCCCTTCCTCCAGGACTCTGGAGTGGAGTGGGAGCCCCAGAATGTGTGTGTGAAGGACGGTCCATGTGAGCCTGTGGAGAACAGTCAGGCTTATTGGTGAGGTTGGTGTTTTCAGAGGCCCATGTGCAGGATCCACACATGGGCTGTTAGCTTTACAGGCTCACCACCACTGTCAGCCAGCTCCAGCCTAACTCCATGCCATCCATCACAGGGGGAAGCAAGGGAGGGCAACTTGGTACAAACTGCCCCTGCTCCTGGAAGACAAATAAAAATTTACATCTTACAGATGGCAGTTTCTCAGCTTCTTCATCTTACACCACAGCGGGTGTGTGTCTCCATGGTGAATCAGGGTATGGTACAGAGCCGCCTCATTTGTGTCTGCAGAGCTTCCAGGCCACTGGCCCTTTGGGATGGACAAAGCTAAATATGGATCTGCTGGAAAAAAGTAATCTGGTATTAATATCATCAGTCCTCTTCTCCTTTTAAAGGGGTCCTCATTTTGGCAAACATCTGAGCCTGGACTAGACAAATGGTCTCTCATTCCACCATTTGTTCATCCAGCAAACATGGACTGAGGGTCATCTAAGTTTCAGGCCTTGTAGTGTGCTTGCTATAGTAATAAGTAAATATTGAAATCATATTTCAATTTATGGAAAACTTTTTATGAAACACATCTTTTCATTGCTCCTCATGGTAGCCTCTTGACAATCCCACTTTTCAATCAGAAAACTGAGGCCCAAGGAGGCTACATACCTTACCCACAACACCTAGCTAATACGTGGCAGATTCTTCCACACATTATCTCGTTTCACCTTTAAAATAGTCCTGTGAGGTAAATATTGTCTCCTGCTTATAGATAAGGTCATGTTGTGATGTTGTACAATTTGCATAAAACAACACAGTCAATTCATGACAGAACCCAGCTTCTAATTCCATAGCTAAGTTCTTTTCCCCAAAAAAGATACATACCCATATTCTTGGAATGTTAGAGTCCAGTTGAATAACAAGATGCAAATACGTTAATGTTTTTTAAAGAAAATGGACCTGCTTTTCCTTTTCCTGAGACTCAGAATCCCCTGGCTTCCCTCTTAAAGCACCACTCATCCTTCCTGCCTTCCCCTTTGGTTAAAATGTTCCATGTCTAATAGAGCTGATCTGGTGCACCAGACTTCACAGATAGGTGTCACCACTGAGTCTCCTGGAAATTACTTAACTCTAGGGTTTCAGACATCAGCAAATAAATTTATTTCTAGCAGTGTATAAATTAAGCGTCCACTTATGTTTACTTAGAATTGAGTTTTCTGTAGGGTCTCAAATGTGTTCATAAGTGCTAAAGGACAACGAATAAAAAGAGCAATAAAACTTGTTAAAAGATTTTAAATAACATGCCTGAGAATGCACAGCTAGTAAGTGGTAGAAGCCTGCTTTCAGCAGACTTCTAAATGGAGGCAAATTTGGAGCTGGACTTTGAATGAAGCACAGCTATTTCCCATATTCAGCTTAATCATCCCACATGCCATGTCCATAGACAGTAAACCATTTAGCTGAAATGAAGACATTCTTGAAACCTGGGAGATTTTTGTATCTCTGCTCAAAGCTAAGTTTGGACTTTAACTGGACTATCATGTATTAAGTACCTACTGAGTATGCCTGGTACTACATGAAGCACTTTTACATGCATTATCTTCCTTAATTCTCACAATTTTTCTACACAGTAGTTATTATTGGACTCATTTTGCACCTGTGGAAACTGAGACCCAGAGAGGTTTAGTAACTTGCCCAAGGTCACACAGCTAATAAGTGATGAAATGGAATTGGAATTCATCTGTCTGACTCCAAGTCCACTCTTTCTAGCATTTCACATAGACTCTTCATCCTGTATGTTTGATCTCCACTTGTGCCTGTGGGGTGGGCATCCCGTGCTGCCTGTTCAGGCCTAAAATGGGTTTATAGGAGCAAGGATGTTTTATCTGTGACATGCGGGAGGAAAGGACGGCCACGGGAGAAGGTGCAGCAAAGTAGGGGGCCCCAGTCCAAACGGGTGGCAAACAGACAAGCCTGTCTGAGCAATGGCTTAGAAATCTCCCCTCTGGAGTTAATTTCAGTCACAGTGTCCTTCCTATTAAGTGGAGCAGTTGGTTGGCTGTAGGTGTCAGAATGGCCTTATAAAACTGGAATCCAATCTAATCTTAGGGGAGGGGTGGAGGAGAAAGAAAGAAAGGAGAGGGGAGGAGGGGGAGAGAGAGATAACTGGCAGTGTTTACAGGTACTGGTGGGGTAAAGAGAACAATTTGTTAGCTCTCCACTGTTGGTGGCTGATGAAATTCAGACCTGGTTCCGTTTTGTATGGGGAAGCTGGATCGTGGCCGGCTGGAGCCGCTTCCTCATCTACTTTAAGAGGTTTAGCCAGGGCTTTATCTGCCATTCTGGAAAAGGTGGCACTGTTTAGGAATCGTTCACATGTGGGACCTCAAAGTCACTGGGCTGTAATCTACCAGGCTGTTTTTACTCAACCATGTTTATTGTCTCCAGTGTACCAAGCATCGTGCTAAAGATGTTTCACCAAATTTACTAATTTTTCTCACCAATTTATGGGATTGAAATTATTATTTCCACTTAAGCTCAGTAAAGCTTCCCGGGGTCTCAAAGCTAATACATAGAAGAGCCAGAATTTGAATTTAGGTATTTTGCTCCCAAGTCCACATGATTTCCCCGCATCGTGCCTCTTAGTGACCTGCCATAAGAATTTGCTGTGGAAAGGGGCCATAAACAAGGTGCCCTGTGACCTGCTATAAATGTGTGAAGGCATAGAAAGATGTATCTATAATCTACTACGCCACCAACTAAAAAAGATAAGATGAAACAAGAAAAACCTCACTTTCCCAAAATGTAACCTTTTTTTTTTTTTTCAAATCTTCATTTATACCCCTTTAAGTGTACCAACACGAACATTTTGGAATCAAAATATGTTATCCATAATTCACTTTTAAGTTCTTTAGCTGAAAAGGGAACTACAGATTTGCAAAGAGTACAAAAAGAGATTAAACATATTTTCCATTTTCTTCCACATCTTAATTTTTCTGAACTATTTCTCCACTCGGTGGTCTATAGGGTTACCAAGTGTAGACTCTCCAGCCTGGGAGGGTCGTGTTCACCAGCACCTTTCCAGGGACGTGGGCCCTGAGGGCAAACCTCCTGAGGCTGGGCCCTCCTGACCCAGGGGCAGTCCCTGAAGAAGGTTGGTCTTGGGTGCCCATCAGGTGCCTCAGGCCAATAGCCACGCCTCTGCTGCACCATGACGGCATCGAGGCCTGGCCTTGATGCAGCAGCAAGGCTGTTTCCTAGCGACCAGGTTAGATACAGAAAGCCTGAGACCAGCCACCAGGGGCTGGAGTAGAGTCACTGAGCACTGGGCCGACTTGGCAGTCCTTGCGGGAAGCATATGGGACTGAACAGATGGGCTGGGCACAAGCGCCCCGAGCTAGAACCATAAAGGCAAAAGTGGAGCTGGGGAGGGAACAGAGAGAAAGGCAAAGAAGCCAGGTCAGGAATCGGCTCGCTGAGCTGGGCTGGGGCTGGGTGCGTTGGGGAAGGCTTGATCCTAGGATTGTGCAGACAAAGGAACTCGCCTTCTGCAGTATTCAGCAGTCCTGTCTGGAAGGTCCCTGTCTCCTGAGGACACCCCCAGGGAGCGGTAGTGGCACTTAAGGCTGTCCTAGGGGGCACTGAGTGACAAGCCTGCAAGTGGTGGTCTTAGGCCGCTTAACACAGCCTCCATAGCAAGAGATCCCATTCCTCAACCCTGTGCTCTCCTTGGCCCACTGAAATGCCTCGCTCCCTGCCTGCTCCCTGTTTCCCCAGCTCAAATAGAAGCATCTATTTTCCTGCAAAGACTGATTTTTTAAAATACCAAACCTAAAGGCACTATAAAGAGATGATGAAAGTCACATGGACACTTTAGGGACATTTTGTTGTAGGGCTAGAATTTTTTTTGCAGCACTATTCAGATGGATGGGTTTCTGAAGCTGGCTTGGAATGGTAGAAAAGGTTATAGGAAGTGGGCATTGTCAGCTGCGGAAGAGAAGACTCAGGGTGGCTGGGGAGACTCTGAGTCATAAGCAGGTGTTGAAAACTGAAGAGCTGTTATGTGAAAGAAGGAATTCACTTATTCTCCAAAGGGTAGAACCAGCAGGTGGAAGTTCCAGGGAGTTAAATTTAAGCTCTATTATATGGAAGACTTTTCTTACAATTAAAGCTATCTTAAAATGGAATGGATGCCTTTAGATGGTAGCGAGCTCCCCATCAATGGAGGTGTTCCAGCAAAGACTCAACAACCATCTGGCAGAATGTTGGAGAAGCCATTCAACCACTGAATGAGGTTAGGCCCTTTCCAACCCTACATGTCTCTAACTTTATGAAAGGAGCTGTATTGAATAGCTTAAAAATTTCATTCAAGTAACTCTGAATTTCATGTCCCTAGGCAATTGTCCTTTTTGAATGAGAAATCCTGAAATAGGTATTGTTGAGATCAAAGGTAGCATAGCTGAGAGAGAGAGACGTTATTATAGATCTAGTTTATTATGAGTCTTTGCCAAGTGCTCAGGTGGTGTTGTCCTGCATGGTTACCTGGGCACGGACAGACAGTGTGTCCTTCAACAAGTTGTGGCAGGACCTGGCCCTGCCGACCCCTCCTCCTACCTGGTGGTGGGTGGGGAGGGGAGGCACAGAGTGTAGTGAAGTGTGACATGAGGCATTTCTTTTCTAGCTCCACCATCCTGTGGCCTGGAAACAAAGACTCGTTCTGGGTCACGGTGCTTCAAGGAGTTCTGCAGCGAGTGTGTGTGTGTGTGCGTGTACCCGTGTGTTGTCTTGTGGCAGTGCGTTGTGGGTAGTTGTTTTTTTCCTAAATGGCTTAATGCGCCAATGTTTGTGGAGCATCCTTGGAATCAAAGTGTCTTTGGCGTAATTATTGTTAATTGCGCAGACTATTCTATAAACTCATCCAATTAAGAGAAAGTTATTAACTTTATAAAATATCGCAGGCATCCCACAGTGCCGTGTGTAGATGGAATAACACTTTGAGAGGCCGAGTCAGCGTGAAATATCATGCAAATGAGGAGACTTATTTACCTCTTTTTAAAAATACCACAACATGCACACTGAGGGAGGCTGGGTTTTCTCTCAGTTAGCCAGAAACTCCTGGGCCAGTGGCGGAGCCTGGAGGGCTTCCCAGCCCGGCCCAGCTTCCCTCAGAAGGGGCCCAGAAGTGCCTCTAGTTGAGTCATCCTAGGAGCTCAGAAGGTGTCCCCAGTTCCTTAGGACAGTCTGAAACAACAGCTTCCCAACCCCTTACAAGCTGTGTGACTTTTCAGTGTCTACCTAACCTCTCTGAGCCTCCATTTTCTTCTCTGCAAATCAGAATGCTGACCTCCTACTGTTGTGAGGATTCAATGAACTGATACACAGAAAACAATGGGAACAGTGTCTGATGTGTAGTGATAGTCAACAAATTTTGGTGAATGATATCTTTATTATTGCAAGACTCTTGACTATAACTCGATGAAAATGTCAGTATTTCCCCTGAAGTTTCCTCTTATCTGTTACAAGTCTGTAAGAAATTAGAACGTTCCATAACACAAGTCATGACAGTATTACTATTTTAAAGTCAATCATGGTTGGGCCATAATTTCCTAAGAAAACATTTTTAATGTTTACTTTAATAAATGATTTAATATACATGTCAAAGGACATAGATCACATACAGCTTATTGACTTTTCCTGAAATAAACATATCAGTATAATTGTCACTTAGCTCAAGAAATAGAATATCACCAGCACCCCAGGAGTCCCCTTGTGTTCCCCTTCCAGTCACTAACTCCCTCCTCCCCAACCAAAAAAAGCATAAAATCTAATTATGCAAAGTATACTTTTTTGGGAGTCTGGCTTCTTTTGCTCAACCTTATGTTCATGAGATTCATTCATGGGAGATTCATTCATTCAGAACTGGAACAAACTCAAGTGTCCACCAGCAGCAGCAGAACACACTATGCTATATTCATGTGATGAAATACTATACAACAATGGAAAGGAATAATCTGTATACATCAGTAGCAGTACAGTTTTCCCACTGAGAGCTTGAGGACTGTTTGTCAGGGCTTAGACCAGAGATTATCATAATTCTTGAACCACAAACTATGGCCACCTCCTAATCCCCTGTGTCCAGCTCCAGCAGTGGGATCATTTTCTCCAGCACTGACTCTCCCATAAGTGGTCCACAGCCCAATCCGATAAGACAATAAGAAGTGCATTTGAGTGGAAACCTTGGGAGGTAGTGAGAACCCCATCATTGGAGGCATCACTAGTAGACACTGGAATCCTGCCTACAAAGAAGACTCAGGCATCAAATGGCCAGTTGGACTGATAATGACCCCAAGATCTTTTCCTTCTTTGTGACTCTGTCAATTATAGGATTACTGTATTTGATACCCTGAGTGGCTGCAGCCACAAAGCTTGGCAGTGGGACAGTCACAGAGCTGCCTACTTTAGAAGAACAATGGTGATTGTGAGCTGGCTGCCGATCCCAGCTCTGTCCAAGCAAGCACAAGATTTCTAGCAAGAAGACTCATGTCCCTGTTCTGCTGGGGCTCCCTGCACTACTCCCATCCCTGGTCATAGAAGTGACACTCACCCAGTGAACACTCTCCAAAGACCCAAGGGTCACTGATAGGAACCCTAGCCAACAACTACTTGCTAACGTGGCCCAGTCACATGTGGGAAAGTGCATTTGTGAGAATTTCCTTCCCAGGATAGGGGTGATTTTTTTTTGGGGGGGGGACCCACCCAAAGCATCTGCTTGGGCTTAATTAGTTCCACTCTCCAGATGCACTTCCTTCTACAATTTGATACAACCAGCCATGTTGTTTCACTGGGAATCAAGAACAACTGGTGACCACCAACACCTGAGGGGTGAGAGACCTGCCCGTACCTCTCCCTAAAACTGCCCCTGTAGACCGACAGGCTAAGGTCACTGGGACTCCCTCCCTGTACTTGCTCCCTATAGTCACGTCTGCTTCCATGAAATCTTCCCCAACTTGAAGAAAATAAACTGGCTGTGGTCAGAAGTTCATGCAGTGAGGGTCACAAGTTAGATTTGCAGCCAAAAGCTAGTTCCTCTGGCAGGTGCAGCATCCAGGACCTCAGGATGTGATAGAGGCTCAGGAGTGCGAAAGAAGACAGCTCAGGCCAACCGCTCTTCCCCAGGTAGGAGGGCACACAAGGAGTGTTTTCTTTTATTTTCAACATTATTGTCACCTTCATTTTATCATTTCACCATCACAGCAGCCAGTGAGTAGGGTACTATTATCTTCATTCTCCAGATGGGAAAACTGAGCCACCAGGGACTCAAGTGGCCCTCCCAGGGTCAACAACTCTTCAATTCCAAGTCTATTGTTTTTAGAAGGACATGTGGTTCAGAGTCAGCCTCAGATGGACTATTCCGCTGTTAAGATTCTTTACCAGCTTTTATTCTGTGCAAAATTATCTGGTGCCAAACTGTGCCCTCTGATTACCTATTGGCATCAGAGGTCCCTGCCCTGCCCTGGGCTTGTCTCCAGCCTAACTCAGCCTCAGGTCGGGCTGCCTGCAGGGGCAGTGCTGGCCACACTGTGAGGGGGCAGATGCTGGATCTTGCATAGTGACCATGACTTCTCCTCTCTCCATTCAATAAATGAGCTACATTGTTGCAGGTCAACTTCCCTAAATGTCAAGACCCTGCTCCAGGCTTCCCACTGAAGCAAGGAAGTCAGATTGGGTTGGGCACTGTGAGGACTGGACCGTTCCAAATCAACTGCTGATTGGCCGCATGGCCTTGGGCAAGCCATTTAACCACTTTGAGTCTTGGTTTCTTAAGTCCCACAGGGGACCACGGCGGATAATGACCCTTGCCATATCTTCTTCGTAGGGTTGTTTTAAAGAATCAACAACAGGGGATTCAAAGAGGAAGAACAGGAGCAGGTGGAGGAAGAAAAAAGAGAATCAACGGAGACAACTGAAAGCTTTTTGATTAGATAATGTGGCTTTATGTTAGAATCACCACCTGGGAGCTTTTTAAAATCCAAATGGCCACACCGCACCCCAGTACGGTGAAATCAGAATCCAGGCAGTCAGAGGGTTCCACTGGGCAGCCAAGTTAAGAACCAGTGGTGTATAGCACTCTACTGACATAGGGCTGTTGCACAATTGTCATTTCATCTACTGATTCACTCCTGAGGACACTGGGCTGGTGGACACTGGGGATAGAGATGTGCGCAGACGCAAAGCCCGTGTTCTCAAGGAGCTTAGTTGATGGGGAAGACAGGCGTGAATGCAGAACTGTAAACTGAGAGCCTGCTCTGAAGGAAAGAAATGCAGGGAGAGAGAGAAGGGAGGTGCATATATCTCTCTCTCCAGGGCAGCTTTGTGGCTTTTCTTCCCTGTAGCCTCTTTCCTCCCACCTTTCCAGGAAAGGAAAAGTAACTATAAATATTTAAAAGTAGCCCCTCCTTCACCCAGAGAGCCCCTAAACTTCCCCACATCCCTGCCCCACCCCAGCAGCCAGATCAGGATACAGCCGCTAGGTTTCGGTGGCCCTCCTTCCAGACCCCCCAATTTAGGCAAGGGGAGGGGTGGCTGGGAGGCTGCTTGCAGCCTAGACCTCTGAGCTCTGCAGGGGTCAGCTCCCACACCCCCAACCCTGCATACCCTCCCCTGGCTCTGGCAGGAGGTAGCTGGGAAGAGCAGCCTCAGTCTCCAACCCCCTGGGGCCAGTTATATTTGGATGTTAAAAGTAATGACACATCTCCTCAAAGTCCTGCCTCCCGCCTGCCTAACGTGGTAAAGTCTCCTGGCAGGGAGGGGGCTGGCTTATATTTAGGTCTGGCATTCCCTGGTAGGCATCCTGTTCTGAAATGGAAATTCTTTTAATAGCTAGCCAGCCCCGAGTATTTAATGAGCTGGTGTTGACTTTTTGATTTCTTGTTCTCGGTAGAGGACTGTGAGCAGCTTCAGCTAATTAGGGGTCTCCTCTCACAAAAAAACAGTCTCTGTACTGTTTTTTGAGCATGGGGAAGAGGAGAATGCACCCTATTATTCCTCAAGGCCCCCCTTCACCTTTCCCCTTCAAGCTTCTGCCTTACCATTCTTGTCAGAATTCACCTCTTCCAGGGAGTCTTCTCAGATTTATCCAACCTGCTTCCTACTGTGTCTTTACTATTTCTCCAAAAGCACCCTTGTGTCTTTTTCTGGGGTGCCTGGTGTGTGTCCCCAGCAACATCAGCAGTCCTGCAAGAACACTTGTCTCCTGTTTGGAGTCACAGAACATAGGTCTGAGTTGACCGTGGTGGGGGACGGGAGTCAAGGATCCCTTTAAGAATCTGATATTAAGGAGGTGGGGTGAGGGGAGCATGGACCCTCCACCCCGGAAAAAATAAACATACACACAAAATTGGAAGACAATTTCAGAAGCACACGGACCTTCAGAAGTCCGGCCACGGACCCTAGGTTATCCAGTCTAACCCCCGTGGCTTTCAGGTGCAGTATCAGTGGCCCAGTCGGGGATGGAAAGTGACTTGCCCAAGGTCACAAAACCAGTGAGTGGCAGAACTGGAACTCAAACCCTGGCCTGCTCTCTGACTCCCTCAACCCACCCAGATGTCTTCCATCAGCACCATCTCTTCATAGGCTCCTCGGCCACCATCTGGGCCACCAAGCCACAGGGTCCAGGGCAGGGTGCTCTGCACCTAAAGGATGCTCACCCCTTGACGATGACCATCCCACAAGGAGAAATAGGCTGGTTTGGCCCTGGGCACACCAGGCTTCTGCAGATGCAGGGGTGTGGAAGGAAAGGGGCAGGGCTCACTGGCTGAGGAGGGCTGCTCAGCGTGGCGCTGGCAGTGGGATGCAGGGATATCACCGGCCCACTTGCTCCTGAGCACTTCCGTATAACCAGTATTGATCTCTTTATTGCCTCCTGGAAGGGCAGCTTCATTTGTCAAGCAAAACTACCTTTGTATCTGCAACACAGGAATTGATCCACAGCAGGGACTAGTGGTGTGTTAGGGGTGGGGGTAGAGGGAGGCAGGAGAAGGAAGCAGGCTGGGGAATAGATTGATAGCGTGATGCTGATGTGGAAAATGAAAATGGAAACCTTCCAGACTGATGGGAAACATCTGACTTGTCTGATGACATTGCCTGGGTTCTGGGATGGGAATAATGCAGTCTGAAGGTTGGCAGGCTACAGGGAGGCGGTGGGGAAGAAAGAGGCTCTCTCAGCTTTGCCTGCCCAGTGGAGCTCTTTCTGGAAAGCATCTCTAAAAGTCTAAGAAGCCAAGTGGACCTTTTTAACTTGAGCATCATTTGGTTGGTTTGATTTTATTCAGAGTTTATTGAACACTTACTGTATACAGAGCACTGTTCTCAGGGCTGAGGGGAATACAGAGATGAACAATGTCGGCTTCCTGCTCTCCAACACATCACATCCTGTGTGTGTGTGTGTGTGTGTGCGCGTGCGTGTGTCCGTGTGTGTGTGTGTCTGTGTGTCTGTGTCTGTGTCTGTGTGTATGTGTGTATGTTGCGGGGATGGCAGGACAGAAAAATCCATAGATAACTCTGATATTCAGCCAAGGAAAGGACTCTCTGGAGATACAGCCTATGGGACAGTGAACAAGGTTAAATTCGACTTGGAGAGCTGGATAGTTTCTTAGAAAAGATACAATGTATCTTAAAGAAAGACTAGGACATCATCAGGCAAGGTAAGGAGGCAAAGGGCACTGAAGGTAAGGGAATGACTTAAAAGGCCTAGAGGAATTTCTCCCGTAGTGTAAAGTGATTTGACAACCACTGGATGTGCAGAGAGAAGAGAAAGGAGTTTAAGAGAAGAGTTGGGTTTCCTGCTAAGGTACTAGAAGAGCACTGATAGCATTCACCCAGATAATGAGCACAGGGCCAGAAGTTTGGAGGAGGAAAAGGGTGAGCTGGTTTTACTTTGTTCAGTCATTCAATAAAAATGTTGAGTGCCTTCTGTAGGCCAGATACTGCGACTTGCTCTTGGGAAGACCATAGTGATCAGAAACAGACACGGTTCTCATGTCTCATGCAGAACTCATGAGCATCATGGAGCTTAAGAGTCCAGTAGAGAGACAGATATTTATCAGATGACCCCACAAGCCACTGTAAAGATGCTCCTGTGGCAAGAATCATACTCACCATACTCCAAGACCTTGGTCAAGGGGCTGAGAGTAGCCTGGGAGTTCAGTCATGGCTTCCCTTCCCCAAAGTAGCGGCTCATGGGCTGGGATCTGCAGGATAAGCGGGAGAGAAGGGGGAGAAGAACATCCTGAATAAGGGAATGGCCCATGCAAAGCCCGAGGCCAGCAAGTGAGGAGGGCGGGGAGAATGAGCTCCCTGAGGAGGCTGACAGGAGGTAGGCTGGGCCAGAACACACAGAGCTCTGTCGGCCGTGCAGGGAGTTCTGTCTTTTCTAATTGTGCTGGCCGCAGTGTGGGAGGAAGCACCCTCCCGTGCTGCTGGTGGGGGTGTAGACAGGTCCATCCTTAGCAGAGGGAAAATTGGCAGGATCTAGAAACGCTGGGAATGCACATACCCTTTGATTCAGCAATGCTACTTCTAGGAACTTACCCTACGGGGATGGAAGGGACCTCTTCATACATGTGTGAAGAAGCCTACATACACATTTGGGGGGGTTGTTTTGGTTTGGTTTGGGGGTTTTGGCAGTGTTACTTGTAACAGCTGAAACCTAGAAGCAACTTAAATGCTCAAGAGTAGTTAAATAAATGAATGTGACTGTGTGTAATTGAATACAGGGCAACCATGATAAAGGATAGGGTGGCTTTATGTGAACAAATGACAAATAACCTCCAAGATATTTTAAGTAGAACAAGGCAAGCAGAAAAGAGGGGATAAAAGTGCAGGGTGTCTGGCTATGGGAGGTCCATACTGAAGATCCCACACCTCCATTACCTCTTCCTCCCCACCGTCTGTTCTCACAGCTCCATGAGCCCTTGCTACGTTTGGTGGCAAGGGGAGGTTGCTCCTGGAGACTAACTAGATTCCATTTGTAAAGAGATATCCTTGTCAAGGTCTCTGTTTGACTTAGCAACTCGTTTGTCAGAAGACCAGGTAAGAGTCAGCACCACCCTTCCACCTGTTCATAGGACTGGAAGTGTGAGTGTAATGTGGACTTGCAATGGGGCAGTGGGGGTAGTTTTGGAAGAATATGTGACCAGAAAACATAGTTGTAGCAGCAAAAGGGGGCAGAAGGAACTGGTCTCTGGAATTTCCCATTGACTCAACAGGAAAAGAGCAGAGCAGTCAAGAGTGTCTTGTTGGCATTAAGAATGTGCATAAACAATCTACTGGAAGCAGTCACAATTCCTCTCTCTTTCGTTGGGAACAGCTTGAAAGTCCAGATGCAGAGAGTACTGGTGCCTCCTCGAGGGGGCAGGTTGCTTTTTTGGGTTTGTTTGAGGGGAGGTGGGAATGGAAAGGTTGTCAGTTAAACAGTGATCACTGGGATAGCCTCATCAGTCCTTGTGAAACATCCATGTAGGTTCTGAGGAGCACAGGGGCAAAGCCAGTTCTGCAGGCCCTCTCAGTTTCAACCGTCATGGCCGTGGGAGAAGGCCAGAGTGCAAAGCCAGTCTTCCAGACTGTTCCACACTCCATTCACTACTCTATGCTATCAAACAAACACTGCATTTAAAGCTAAAAGGCAAAATACAAACCAAGAAAAAAATCATTTCAAACAAATATGGCAGTGGATAAAAATAAAAATCCTTAAAATACAATGCTCTTCTAGATCATTAAGAAAATACTAACACCCCAAAACAAAAATGGGCAAGGAATGTGACAGAGAATTCACAGAACAAATAAAAAGCGTTGATAAGAATATGGAGAAAAAAATGTCAGCATGGTTGGGCACAGTGGCTCATGCCTGTAATCCCAGCACTTTGGGAGGCCGAGGCAAGAGGATTGCTTGAACCCAGGAGCTCGAGACTAGCCTGGGCAACACAGGGAAACCTGGTCTCTACAATTTTTTTTTTTTTTTTTTTTTTTGAGGCGGAGTCTCGCTCTGTCGCCCGGACTGGAGTGCAGTGGCCGGATCTCAGCTCACTGCAAGCTCTGCCTCCC
>NC_045446.1:107269151-107302175 GCF_002776525.5 Piliocolobus tephrosceles | reverse complement strand
GACCTCTTGATCCGCCCGTCTCGGCCTCCCAAAGTGCTGGGATTACAGGCTTGAGCCACCGCGCCCGGCCTTTTTTTTTTAATTAGCCAGGTCTGGTGGTGCATGCCTCTGGTCCCAACTACTTTGAAGGCTGAGAGGGGAGAATTGCATGAGCCCAGGAGGTCAAGTCTGCAGTGAGCTGTGATCGCACCTCTGCACTCCAGCCTGGGTGACGAAGCAAGACCCTGTCTCAAAAAAAAAAAAAAAAAAAAAGAGAGAGAGAAACAAAAGAAAATCAACGTCTCTGGTAATCAAAAATGCAAATTAAAGCAGGCTGCTATTTTTGCTCTTTCAATTTGGCACTTTTTTTTTTTTTTTTTTTGAGATAGGGTCTGGCTCTGTTGCCCAGGCCAGAGTGCAGTGGCATGATCTCGGCTCACTGCAACATCTGCCTCCCGGGTTCAAGCGATTGTCCTGCCTTAGCCTCCTGAGTAGCTGGGATTACAGGTGCCCACCACCACGCCTGGCCAATTTTTTTTTTTTTTTTTTTTTTTTTTTTTTTGTGGAGATGGGGTTTCATCATGTTGGCCAGGCTGGTGTCGAACTCCTGACCTCAAGTGATCCACCCGCCTCAGCCTCCCAAGTGCTGGGATTACAAGCGTAAGCCACCACGCCCGGCCAATTTGGCAGATATTTTAAAACGCATAATGCTCAATGTCAGCAAAGGTGAGAAGGATACTTCAGTACACTGCTGGCGATAGTAAAGAGTGGTACCTATTTATGGTGATGTGTGTCAACAAAGAGTCTTAAGAATATTATTTCCTGTAGACCTGATAACTTTATTTCTATGAATGTATCCTAAGAAAATAATCAGAAATACAGATGAAGACTTATGCTACTGAAAAAATCAGACATAGTCAAAATACCCAACAATGGGGAATTATTTAAATACATTTCAGTACATCCACACAGTGGAATATCTTGTGGGCATCCTACGTGCTGGTTTATGAAGAATGCTCAAAGATGTTAAAATGTTCTCATATAATGTTAAGGGAAGTTAGCAGGAAATATAACCATGTACAAGATAGTCTCAACCATATTAAATGTGTGTGTGTTTATATATACACATATAAAAAGAGAAAATGGTATTAAGAAAAGACACCAAAATGTTAATAGAGAGGGTTGGATTGTGGGTTTCAATTCTTTCTTTTATAATTTTCAATATGTTTCCATTTTTTAATAAGTATGCTTCATTTTTATCATCAGAAAAAAATTATTCAATAAAAGTTACATCTATTTGCAAGGCTGTGTTCACCATATCAGATCATTAAGTACTGGCACCATCCCTCCATTGTGCAACTGTTCTATTCTGCAATTGTATTGCTGTTACACTTTATATTTGCTCGTCTCTGTATCCCCCTAGATTTCCCCACTAGGTGCTATCATCCTGCTGTCTCCACAGTGCTTGACCCAGTGTCCTTACACAGTGGGTCTCAAGACACATGTCATGGGTCAGAATTTACCCACTACAATGTAGATGAAACGTCTTTTAGCCCTCATTCCCTCTGGTGCAAGTGGAGAGAGGAGGTCTCAAGCTCATCATGTAAAGAAAGACAGTAAACCGTCTTCCAGTTTAAACCCTCTAGTGGGATTTCATGCATACGTGTTCTTGTGAGGTTCACGTTCTTTATTAAGATTCTTTTTCCCTATTGACAAGGACCTTTGATTCTCCCTAACCAAAATGGCTACTGAGTGCAGGGAAACTCATCCATCCCCATGGCACTGAGAACAGGCCCCTCTGGTTCCTATGCTGCGCTCCTGCTGTGGGGTCCTCCCTCACCATCTGTACTAAGGTCTGGTGTGACTCAAAGTCTCAGCACAGATAAGGTGTGGGGGTTGCTCCCTGGGAGCCAGGCCCTTCCACCTGCTGCTTAGGCCCCTGCCTCAGCCTTCACTGGGGAGCTATGGATCCGCCTGCGACTGGCTACTGGTCTCTCGGTGCCTCCACATCCCTGCCTGCACCTCTGTAGCCAGTCCCTTCACCAAAGCTCTGCTTTTGAACCATCTGAGTTGAATTCTGTCCCCTGCTGGGCCCCTGGCTGATACAACAGTGCATGGTAGTCTCTGCTGTGGATGGTGTCTCTCTGGCGGGTAGCATCTGTTGGGGGTGTCAGTGGCAGAAACCCAGGCCAGAACACTAGACCTACATGTAGTCCTTTTCTCTGAGACTGGCAAGCATGACCTCCGCTCTAGGTCAGTGAGCTGCTACCCCATTTGCATCTCTCCTCCCGCTTCCTGTCAGGCATGTCTGGCCCAATCGCCAAGGTAGATAGACTCAGCCACAGAGCACGAAGAGGCTGTGTTGGTGTCAGGAGACAAGGCCACAGGGTCTTACCACCGCTGGGGTCGAGGACAGCCACATGCAGGTCCAGGAAGAGAGACAGTCCCCTGCCCTGCTGCCCTCCCCCAGCTGCTGTGCCTCTTTACAAAGGAGACCTTCTCTGCTGGGCATTTCACTAGTGCTCAGAACACTGTCTGGTCCCAGTAGATGGTGAGTCTCCTGAGGGTGGAGCTGTGATTTTGTCAGTTCCTCATTCTCACCGCTTAGCACTCCGCCTGGCTAAGTATTGGCTGACTCAACCAGTCAACACTCTCCCTTTTGTCTAGTTTCCTACCCAAATGTCATCCTCCTTCTGTGGTCCACTGAACAGGCACCATCCACATAGAGCCCTTCCTGAATGAAGAAGGGCTGAAATTCCTGATTAGTGATTTTGAAGAAAACGGACATCAGAATCACAATCCAAATTTGCCTCCTCAAGATGCAGGGATGGGCTAACTTTTGCAAGATTTGCAGTGCAATAGAGGTAATCGGGATCCTTAAAATCTCCTGTCCAAGAGAGAAGGGAGGGCCTCTGACTTACTGATCATCCATGGAACCAGAGCAGAGTCTGGGTGCAGGGGTGGAAGGATGGATGCAACCCATGTCCAATGAAGAATGCCTTTTTGAAAAATGGATATATCTAAGAGAAGAGAGAATATTCTGGAGAGTTTTATAACTACCTCAAATACTTGAAGTGGCACTGGAAAAACAGAGCGCCTTTATTTAAGGGTATAACTACAATCAGTGGGTGAAAGAAGTGGGGTTTAACTCATCAATCAAGGTGTTTTAACCCTCAGGGCTATTCACAAGGAGAGCAGGCAGTTTGCAGGGCTGTGCCCTCTCACAGCAGGGGAGTTTACACTGAGGCCGTGAGAACTTCTCCAAGGAAGAGAATGTATTCCTAATCCCTGATTTTCTGTCTGGTCCTAAGGGGGTTAAAAAATTACTTACAGAGAAATCTCAGGAGGGAAGGAAAGAACCCTGTAAGACTGGGAGCCCCCAACCCGTAGTTTACCTGAGAACTCAGCAGAGGAGTCACCACGGCTCTGCGGGGTCTCCTGGGACCACTGCAAGAATAATTTCCCACATACCCAAAAGTGGAGCTCAGCTCCCTGCCCCCTGCCCCCCCCTTATTATACAGAATGGAAACCTGAGACTAGAGAGTGGAAAGGACAATAATGACACTGTTGCTGTGTTCTCAGCACTTCCAGGCCCTGGACTAGGTGATGGACCCCCCATCTCCAACCCATCTAGGGGGTTAGGATTGGCCTCCACTGATAGATAAGGAAATTGAGGCTCAGGGAGATTAAGTGACTCTGCCCACTCACACCCCCACACCCAAAATGGCACGGCTGGAAAGATCCCAAGCCAGTTTTCAAGTCCAGGTCATCTGGCTCCAGCAAGTTCTCTACAACTCTCCTGGGGCAGGAGGTGTTCACCCAGACAGCGCAAACTCGTCAGAATCCCTTTCTTCACATTCTTGCCTCTTCTCTTTGCCCCAAACCTGCCTGTCACTGGTTCATCCACCCACCCCCCCTCAGACACCTCTTCCTCCCATCACAGGCTCTCCTGACCTAAATGGAGAAATCTAGTCCAACAACGACAGACTCCACGTGCCCAGGACTAAAAGGAGCCAGGTGGCGGAGTAAATGAAAGTTGGCCGAAGGCCTCCGCTTAAGTGCTTTCCATTCTGCCTGTCTTTGCATTCTGGGCAGTGCTGGGTTTATGTGTGACTCTGTGCATGGGGAGAGGGCTCTGTGCTTACGGCAAGGGCAGCTCCCAGAGCTTGGGGATAGAGGATTGATTTTAGGATGGGGAGGCTGGAGCTGAGCTCAGGAGGTGTGGGCATGGTCAACCCCATCTTTCCAGTCTCGTCAGTGACTCTGGGAAATGTTTGTCGGACCAGCCCTGCCGTGGGTTGGGGGTAGTGGGGAGAATCAAGGAGAAGGGTGGTGCTGATCTAAAACCCGGCAGCAGCCAGGCATGGTGGCGTGCACCTGTAGTCTCAGCTACTCCAGAGGCTGAGGGGGGAGGATTGCTTGAGCCCAGGAGCTTGAGGCTGCAGTGAACTATGATTGTGCCACTGCACTCCAGCCTGGGAGACAGAACCAGACCAGGGAGTAGGGAGAGGCAGAGTAGAAAAAAGAACGGTACTCTTCTTTGGCTGTCATGGGCTCCATCAAGAAAAGCCCCCTGGTCAGGTTCCTCCCCAAACCCACAGCCAACAGACAGCCTGTGTGCCACAGGCCAGGCAGTGGCCATCACCAGGGCACCTGCCTCACATCCCCATGGCAGGGAGCCCTGGATCCCAGACAGGTCCCGTTGCCAAGGAGCCACAGGCAGACAGACTGGCATGGGAGAGATCTTTTTCCATTTCCAGTCTCTGGCTCCCTCATCCCCGGCTCCTGGGACAATCAAGCCACTTGGCTTCCCATCTCATCTGCCACTGGAGCCCTCACAGAGAAGCTAGAACTAGTAGGAAAGGCAGGCGGAGAGCAGGATTCAATGAGGGGAAAGATGTTTGTGAACAAACGGGCTTGGCCTGCCCCATATGAGCATGAATAAATAAACAACTGCAATGATAAGCTGGCCGCCTTGCCACACAGCTCCGCTGGCCGAGAGAGAATTCCTTCAAAAGAATGGAGCCTGGTGCCAGTTCATTATTTATGAGCAGGGCCCACCAAGGTGGGGCCTCTGTTGTTTGTTGCAATTTAGCACAGGCCTCGGTGGAGAGGGAGGGAGGGGCAGGTGCTGGGAGGGAAGGAGATCTCTGTGCAGCAGCCAAAAGCAGTAAGAGGTCAAATTCATAGCGATCATCTCAGAAACATGCTAACCCTTTCTCGGTGACAAAGGTCTGGGTGTGGCAGCCGTGTTGGGCCGCTTCTCATAAATGGCACCTCTCTACCGCCGGTCCATCAAATAGATGGATGCCACCAAATGTTCAATTCAGTGAGCATATACAGAACACCTGCTGTGGGTCAGATGCCGTGCAAGTGTGCTAGGGCTCATGAAGATGGATGAGATGCCTGCCTTATCTGTAAGGAGCTCAGGCTCCAGAATATCTGGGTGCAAGAGGCAGTCTGCTTGGGAGAAACACCACTTTGAGTCAGACAGGCTGGGGTTTGAATATCAGATCTGCCAGTGCCCAGCCACAGGGCCCTGGCCAAGTCATCTGTCCAGCTGAGCTCCCTCATCAATTAAATGGAGCCAATAATGCCTTCCTTCAGGTGTCATTTTAGTGATTACAGATAAGATAGCTGGCCTATTTCCTGGCACATGGTAGCTGCGCAATGAATTCAAGCTGCTGGTGGTTGTGATAGTATTTGACCCTCGTACAAATATCTTGATCTTCAAGATCATTCAGGAAATTTCCTTTTTTCTGCTTTTATCCAAAATTTTGGCATCTCTTAGTAAGTCTTAGAGTAGTCTTTGTTACCCAGAATGATTCCACTATTGGCCGTACTGGAAGAGAGGAGTTGGTCTCCCCTTTTTGAATTTAAACATCTTCCTTCAGAATGAATTCTGCTATATTACCTTTATGACATTAGCCTTACGCTTTAGGAAATAATAATATGAAATATTTATTCATTGAGTGTTTGCTGTGTGTCAGGCACTGTGCTAAGTGTCCTATATCCACTATCTCATTTGACCTTCACAGCAAACTTCAGCATAGGTAGTTCACTATCACCGTTTTACAGATGAAGAAGCCGAGGCCTAGAGAGGTTAACTTGCCCACAGTCACACAGCAGGTGATGGAGCAAAGATCCATGTAAGCCTGACCCAGAGCTCTTCACCGCCATGTGATTTACATGTGGGATTTCCTTACCTTGGAAGTCATGCCCACCGCCATTTGATTCAGGATAGCAAGGCCACAGATGGGCGAAATTGGGACCAAGGGCACCACCAGCTTTAGGATGAGGATTGCAGCACACTGAGAATTTTGAGGCCAGGAACTGGCAGATTCTAATTTCCCACCATAGCCAGGTTGGGAGACTCTGTGTCAGTTCCTCATATGGGACCTTGCACTGGTCTCTGGTTTGGTTGGTTGTTTGGTTGGTTGTTTTGTTGAGACAGTGTCTCACTTTGTCCTCAAGCTGGAGTGCAGTGATGCAATCATGGCTCACTGCAACCTCTGCCTTCTGGGCTCAAATGATCCTCCCACCTCAGCCTCCCAAGTGGCTGGGACTACAGGTTCATGCCACCACACCTGGTTGTGTTTTTTTGGTTTTTTGTTTGTTTGTTTGTTTTTGTAGATTCAGGGTTTCACCATGTTGCCAGGCTGGTCTTGAACTCCTGAGCTCAAACGGTCCGCCTGCCTCGGCTTCCCAAAGTGCTGGGCTTACAGGCATGAGCCACACCAACAGTCCCTCTGGCTGTTACTTGTGTGTGAATTCCCATCATCCCAACTAGACTGTGAGTGATTCAACGGGAGGGGCTGGCAACCAATCAACAGTACATATTGGGCACCTGCTGTATACCTCACCTTGTGCTGAGCATTGCAGAGTTGAAAGAGAGGGACCCTTGGATCTAGTATGGTGGCTCACACCTGTAATCCCAGCATTTCGGGAGACTGAGGCAGGCAGATCGCTTGAGCTCAGGAGTTCAAGACCAGCCTGGGCAACATGGTGAAACCCCATCTCTACCAAAAATACAAAAATTAGCTGAGCATGGTGGTGCATGCCTGTGGTCCCGGCTACTCCGGAGGCTGAGGTGGGAGGATTGCTTGAAACCGGGAGGCGGAGGTTGCAGTGAGTTAAGATTGCACCTCTGCACTGCAACGTGGGTGACACAGTGAGACCCAGTCTCAAAATAAGTAAATAAATAAATAGAGGGACCCCCTACCTGCCAGGAGTCACAGGCAGCTGGAGGGCAGAGACACACACTCGTGCCAAGACAACCAGCCACTCCAGGCCACGTGTGCCCAGGGCCTGCTGTGGAGCAGAGGCATTCTTGGCTGGCACCAAGTCAGACATCTCCCATACCTGGGAACACAAAGTAGGTGTTCAAACCTACTTGATGAATTACACTTCCTGTTTTTAGAGGTCGCGAGAAGGCAGCACCTCTGGGCCATGCTCAGCTGAGGCTGCTGATTCTGAGGTAGGAACAGAGATAGAGTCAGGAGACATGACTTGCCAAGAGAAATGAGTTTGGGCTTTGTAGGTTCATGGCCTCATTACAGCAGCAGGGAATGTAGTGAGAGTAAAAGGTAATTCTTCCAGCCCCCATTTGGGGATTGGACACAGGGCCTTGCTGTCACATAGACCTAAACCCAGGGTAGATGACACTCAGCTGGGCTGGCCTGGACCCTTGGGGTCCCCAGATGGCTCCATCCCAGAAACCAATGAATCAAAACCAGCCCTGGGGAAAACATGAGGAAGGCCAGGCTCCCGAATGCAGATTCCTCGTCCTGTATTTTCTCTCCTGCTGGAGAAGCCAGGTCCCATGTGTTCAAGGGCATGACATTCTCATGTCTCTCTCATTCCTTTCCTTTATAATCAGTGCTTATTCTCAGCAAAGGCTGCAGAAACATATTCTTATTAAGGGGTAAATAACTGACCACATTCTATAGCGTTGCCTCTCTCAGGGGTATTTGCATTTAAACCAGAATCTGTGGTTTAAGTGAAGGGAATAAAACACGGATAGTGGAATTTCATGATCCTGGCAAATACAGAACGGTGTGTTGGATGGCATAGTGTTTCTGGAGCTTCCACAATTACCACCACCTAATCTCACTAAATGTAGGCTGGTCCTGATCTTGTCCATCTCAACTGGGCCTCTCGGCCTCAGAAGGTGAAGGTCGGTCTCCCTGTTGAAGATTTTTTGTCCTCTCCTCAACACACTCTGGTGGTTTTCGAACCCTGGTTTTGTGATAGGCCCACAAAGGGTTCATGATCCAGGGTTGAGGAGTTGCCTCTGGGTCTTTTTCTTTGTCTCTCTGTTTCTGAGGACAGAAATGCTGAACCAGCCCAACAAGGCGTGGTAGCGTGGTAGCGTTTGTAGCTTACTGTGGTTTATTTGGAGCTAGAGGTGGGGGTGGGGACAGAGGAGCAGTAGTTGGTGCGGGTGGGGGCTGGGAACAGCTGGAGTGCCTTTGAGGGAGCAGCTGCCATAGAGGCTTCTCTGTGGGTGTAGTGTACAGGAAAATGGTGGCTTTTAATACTTCTCCAGGGATAATCTCATTCGATAAATCCAGCTGAGGAGGTGGGAACTACCCTCGGATGATTCCTGCCCTCCCTCCCATCCTCCTGCAGGGCCCTCCCAAGACCCTTCCCGGTGCCCAAGCACACCTGAGTCTGTGGGATCCCTATACTTCCTCCTTACCCCTCCTCCTCATCCAGCTCTGGCCTCCCGGCCTCCTCCAGTGGCCAGCCAGGGCAGGAGAAAAGGTTCTCGGCCCTTCATAAATCACCTTCTCCCTGCCTGGAAACACCCAGAGAAAGGAAGCTGCCATCTCCACAGCCACGTGGCACGACTACCAGCAATGCCAAGAGATAATGACAGGTTGAGTGTTCTCTGCCTAGTGAGGACTTGCATGCAAATGACTCCACTCTGAATGGACCTAATTGTCACCGCCTGATGTGGTGGCTCAGACCACCTCCTCCTCCCTCCTCTGGTGGGGAGGAAGTGGAGCAGGGAGCAAAGGGGATCCTGTGGTGTGGGGGAGGGATGGACTCAAATGACCCCTGGGACCTGGAGCCCGAGGGAGAAGGAAGCTGGCATTTCTCCTCCGTGGGCTGGGCCTGCTAGTGCACAGCTGTGGCGAGAGTGGGGATTTGCTCCCCGACGTGATCCAAAGTGAGATTCGGCTCTACAACCGTAAATCCCTTTATGCATCGCAGCTCAGCCATGAGAGGCAGTCACGTGCCTGCAAGATGTTACCGCTTGGCCAGCCAGACCCAGGCAGAGAAAGGAGGGGTTGCAGGGAGCAAGGCAATGAAGATCCTCCCTGTGTGCTGCAGGAAGCCCTGCCCCAGCTTGCCCCCAGGAACTCCCACCGGCAACACAGGCAGAGCTGGGCATGGAGACCTGGCAAGGAAGACATGAGGGTGGTCAGGAGTAGAGAGAGCCAACACTTACAGAAGGCTTCCTTCATTTCAGATGCTTTTCTACATCTGTTTACATGACATGTATGAAGACTCATTCCCTTCTCACTGTATCTCTACCATGTGGGCTCTGTGGTTATTATCCCCAGTGTTTGCACAAAAGGAAGGGGAGGCACAGAGAAGTGAAGGAATTTGCTCCAGATGACACTTTTTGGCAGAGCCCAGATTCAAATACAGAGCCTGGCCCTAGACCTTCTGTTGTGCTCTTCCACCTCCCTCTGGGAATGCACCGCTTACCTGGTGCACTCCTAGAGTCAGGGCAGCTGGATGAGTCCCGGATGCTAAACTGGGCTTCAGTGTCTGTCTCTGAGTGAGTAAGCGTGCATCGCTATTGATGGGGTGTTTATACATCTCTGTGCATTGCATGCCCATTTTCTGACCCAGCTGGACATCCTCTGATCTAACCAGAACCAGGGTCCTGCAGCCCTTACTGAGTTGAATCCTGGAGTGGAGTCCATGGTAATGAAGAAAGCACAGAGTGGTGGCAGATGTCTTGTGTTGAGAAAGAGAAGGCTGAGGAAGAACCCAGTGAATATGTTCACATGGTGTAGAGAGGGGCTATGGTGCTGCTAAGCAGAGAGGGCTCTAAACCCATCCCAAACATCACCTTTTCGCCCATTTACAATTCTGGGTTTCATACGTGATTTCACTTGGAGAAAGGCATTCATACTCCAAAGAAAAGTGTCCAACATTAGACTATTCCAAAGTGTCTATTCCACAGTGCTATGAGAATGGGTAATAAGGAGCCACTGAAAATTTAGATTGGGAGAAGCCATTTGGAAATCCTCCTCCAGTCACAAGTATCCCAGTGAATAAGAAGGTATATGGGCCAGAACTAAATGTGGCCATCCAGTAGCTGAGAGGGCTGGCTAGTGAAGGGGAGGTAGCTGCCCATTCTCCTGGTAGCAACCAAAATACAGGAGTAGATCCAGTGTCCCCTCCTCAGAGTTATCCTAGGAAATCAAGGAACAAGAGGTGAAATTCACCTGTGAGGTACTAAGAAAAGACTTCTGGTTTTGCAGCTACTGCCCTGAAATTTATCCCAAGCTGCAACAGAATGTTTCATTGTTAATTGGTCAGGAATTCCCTAATCACTGAAAGGAAACTGGCAATGAGATCTGTATTACTGTGATAATTCTGTAATTCTGCTGCATTAGTGTTATTAAATGTCACTGAGCGATTGCTTTCCCAATGGTTAAATTTTTAGTACATTTATCCTTTCAAAACTTTCGGCACCAACCCCCCAGAAAGATACCGCCAAAAATCCTGCTCCAAAATGGGATAGTCAGAATGCTTCTTAAAACTCCCAGAGCTCCTAATCAGTTTAAACCAAAGCCATTCAGCCCTGATTTTGAGATCATGACAAACTCGCTTTGTGCCCAGGAAAAGGGATGAAAGTTGGCGCTGCCCCTCCTTGCCACACAGAGTGCCTCCCTGCTCCCTTTTTCCCCTCCTTCAGCCGCTTCCTCCACCCACCCCAAACTCTGAAATTATATAGACAAGAGCAAAGAATGTTTGGACTTTATGTTTGGGGAATAAGAGAGATCAGTTGGATTAGTCTCTGAATGAAGGTGAAGATGAAGATTCCCAGTGGGGCATGGGGGACCATAATAGACCCCAGACCCATTCAACCCAGCTTCCACGGCTGCATGTTGGACAGCTGCAATCTCCTAAGTCACCTAGATGCCTATGGTATAGCCAGGCGTAGCTTGGATTGGGATGTCAGAAAAACCTGAGTTCTAATGCTTCCTTTGCGCTTCAACCTTGGGCAGGTTAATGAACTAATTCCTGTTCTTTAGTTAAGTGGGGTAATAAGTTATATGCCATAAAATAGGGGAAAACATCAAGGTTCTATGAAAACTACTATCTTTTTAATTTTTATCTTGTACAAATTCATTAGACCAAAAAGTAATCCCCTTGGAAAATTTTAGGAAATGACTAGGGTAGGGAGATCTGCTAGGCTGGCATTCTAGGTCTCATATTCTTGGACAATGGGGGAGAAGGGAGAGAGGAGAGCCAGAGAGAATGTTTGAAGGTTTCATATTCCGCTTTCTTTTATAAGCTGTGACCATCCACATGTTGGAGGAAAATGTTAATTAAATGACCAATAAATATTTACTTTTTTTTTTTTTTTTTTTTTTTTGAGATGAAGTCTTGCTCTGTCACCCAGGCTGGAGTGCAGTGGCCCCATCTCGACTCACTGCAACCTCCACCTCCCGGGTTCATGCCATTCTCCTGCATCAGCCTCCCAAGTAGCTGGGACTACAGGCTCCCGCCACCACGCCCAGCTAATTTTTTTTATTAGTAGTAGTAGAGACAGGGTTTCACTGTGTTAGCCAGGATGGTCTCCATCTCCTGACCTCGTGATCCACCTGCCTCAGCCTCCCAAAGTGCTAGGATTACAGGTGTGAGCCACCATGCCCAGCTACTTCTTTAATATATATATTGTATCAGGACTGGCCTATGTTTAGGGATTGGGCCTGGAATATTTCTATATGCTCAGTATGCCTAGGCTCAATATGTCTTTGGGTGCATTTTTTCTTTTTTTCTTTAAGTAAAGACAATATTCCCAAAGGTGTAAAAAAGGACTTGAGTTTTGGATGATTCTGAAGTTGACAATTTTCTTTCTAAGTTAGAGAAGGAGAATTAAGGAGCAAAAATAGGAAGTCAGAAGAAGGCAGCAGCCAAATGAAAAATCAGAACTAGCTGGGTGTGGTGGTTCATGCCTGTAATCCCAGCACTTTGGGAGGCCAAAGCAGGTGGATCACTTGAGGTCAGGATTTGGAGACCAGCCTGGCCAACGTGATGAAACCCTATCTCTACTAAAAACTATAACAACAACAACAAAAATAGCTGGGTGTGCATGCCTGTAGTCCCAGCTACGCAGGAGGCTGAGGTGGGAGAATTGCTTGAACCTGGGGGGTGGAGGTTACAGTGAGCCGAGATCGTGCCATTCCACTCCAGCCTGGGTGACAGAGTGAGACTCCGTCTCGGAAAAAAAAAGAAAAGAAAAGAAATAATTCCTAGGTCCTCCTTCCTGCAGGCTGGCAAGGACCTTGGTCTCTAACTCAGGTTGGGTCTTAGCTGCTCATGGCCCTGCTCCCACACACCTGCCCCCTAGTTTGCTTCTTGCAGCCGTGTTTCTAGCAAGTAAGGTGACTGAGGCCATTCTGGCGCTGTCCCCGG
The DNA here is from genome assembly GCF_002776525.5 of Piliocolobus tephrosceles. Taxonomy (NCBI): domain Eukaryota; kingdom Metazoa; phylum Chordata; class Mammalia; order Primates; family Cercopithecidae; genus Piliocolobus; species Piliocolobus tephrosceles. The sequence continues at coordinate 107,289,527 of NC_045446.1, read as the reverse complement.
TCCTGAAATGCCACCAGTTCCTGTCTTAGTGATTAAAGTGGCTCTCGAGTGCTCCCCCTAGTCAGCTGTTGTGTGGAAACTAATTTCCATATAATAACATTTTGCTATTTGTAATAAATCATACCCACAGTAAGGTGACTGGGTTATGTCATTATTTGCAAACCTACAGAATGTAATTATCATATGTCGGAAAACCTCCATGCAGAACGGTGCTGTTCCAGCCGCAGCACCGTCCAATAATAATAAAAATTTATATTGTGCTTTATGGGACTGCTCATCACAGTCACTGTTCTATGCCAAGGGAAAAGAAAGCCCACCGCAGGGACAAATTCACAAACAGGCAAACCTTGTAAAGGCCAAACTAGTTGATCCCAAAGCTAGCTACTAGGTTTCCTCCTCTTTTTTCCTATGAACCCTTTATAGTAACAGACTGGGTGTCCAGGTTTGCCTCTGCATTCAAAACAATGAAAACAATTAAAAGGAGTTTCCCTTTTATGCATTAAGTACACATGCATCAGCCTTGACTGATGTTTGTTCACAAAGACTAGATTTTTGAACAAAATACCTGCATTGCTCCTTTTCACTACTTTTTCCCTGTATCCGTCTTCGCCTCCCACACCTCATCTTCTTTTCCCTTAGAACAGGTGCTTCTATTGCTTTCTGTGAACATAGTAATGCAAGTTCCATGAGCAGTAAATGAGGGACATGCTGATTATCCATCAACTTGCATCCATTTCCAAAATGTCCTCTCTGGTTGAATTTCACCCAAACATAGAAATATGTGATTTCCATTAGCAATGGGCTCCCCAGTTCTATCTCTCCTCCCCAACCAGATACATATGTGTCTAACCCTTTGGCATGTCCTACTAATTTATTTCTTTTTTCTTGAGAAGAATGGCATGTTCTGCCTGATCAGAAAATGCTCTGAACTCCCAGGGAGGTTGTGTTTCCTGGTAGAAATCCCAGTAAGAGCAGAGTCTTGTAGTTTCAAAAGATCTGGACTTAAGAGTAGCAATTCTTCACCATCCAGCGCCTTGCGATCTTTTATGACTCTGGGGAGTCATTCTCCCACTTTAACCACAATGGTCTTACTTTTATTACATGTGTGGTTGTGGCAGCTCTCACAGATAATTTTGTTTAGGGCTGCGAAATTTGCCTTCAAACTCAAAATTGAATTCAACCCACTGCTTTCTGCAGGAGCGATAGGCTTGCATGTGTATCTCTTTCCCAGAGATGTTTGCAGTTATTGATGCTAAGTGTGGTCATTTATCATGGACAATAGAGAACAAAAAAGAATTTATTAAGACGTTTCCTGCTCCTACATGATTTTGTCTTGGAGCTTAAGACATGACATTTTGTTCCTTCACCACTTCTATCTGCATATTTCCACACCTGCTTCCTATCCCTCTACTTTGGGAGGTTTGTTGAAGGAAGGTGGTCTTATGATGGTTGCAAAGGAATGAGAACCTGAAAGGTCACTTTTTTTTTTTTAACCATACCTGGAGCTCACAAAAATCCAACTCAGGATGACCCACACAAAGTTGGAGATAGAGATGGGTGACATTGATAAACTCTTCCTGGCTATGAGGTTAGGTACTGAAATGCATCACCAGGGAGAGGTGCTCATCCACTGCCTCAAGAGATTTCAATGGAAATTGGGTGGGGCCAGCCCTAACACCTATTATCCCCGCCATTTTTATCACAGACTATCCATAGAGGGGAATGCTATGTAGTCCTTAAAACCATGTTTTCAACATGATTCGAGGGTGCAAAATAAAAGCCCTCATTGGAATATAAAATGAAAAAAAGCATATAAAATTGCATATGCAACCAGATCTCCACCATCCTTCCAAAAAAAGACTAAAATGAAATATACCAAGTCTATCTCTTGTTGGTGGGGTTGCAGGTAATTTTTATTGTCTTATTTTGGTTTTTCTATATTTTCCAAATTTCTTACAACAAATTGGTATTATATTTTAATCAGGAAAAAGTAGACATTTTGTAAAAGTCCCCCAGAGACAGTGGCTCCACTGACTATCTTGTCCCTATTCTAATGACTGACTTCCCAACCCTCCCCCTCCACTATGAAGAAAGCCTTCCTCATTAAAGCGTTTCTGTAGCCTTCCCTCACCCTCATCTCTTCAGAGAAGTGTCTTAAGGAAATATCAAAGGGTGTGTGTGTGTGTGTGTGTAAGACAGAGTAATCATTATATCAGGAAGGAGGAAACCCACCATAGAAATGCAAAACAGAACCGTTAGAGAACAGCAATGGTGAACTATTGAGGAGGCCCTTCTTGACAGAGGTAACAATGAGGAATGAAAATCCCACCACAGAAACTGTCAAAGGGCAAAGGATGATGACAGGAAAAAGTGAATAATAAAGTTTCTGTGGGGCAGGGTGGGTAGGGGGGAGGGACACGTCTTTCATCCCTCCCTGGCCTCCTATCTTCCTTAGGCTCCAACCACATAGGACTAAAGACGAGAGTCACAGTAGGGGAATGAGGCTGCCCTACACCGGGGAGGAGCCTGAGGAGCCCCGCCATGGGGAGGACCAGATAGCCAAAGCCAGAGGAGGAGCAGGGGCTGCTGCGAGTCTGCGGGATGTCCGGGGGAGGTGGTCTAACCCAGCCCGCTGTAGGCACCCAGAACACAGATGTCAGAGCCAGAACACCATCTCCAAAATCACAGAAGCTGACACCCAGAGGGCAGACCTGACTGTTCCTGGAGTTTTAGGAAGGAAGACTCACACAGGTGGGGGTGCATTGCTGAGAGCATCAGCGGATCTGATGAGCTTCTCACCTGGGGCAGTGTCATCTTCTCAAGCGTGTTTGAAAATGCTAGAGGGGAGAATACTTGGGTGTCAGAGTGACTGAGGGATCTACTGGCATTTCATGCATAAAAACCAGGCATACTAAATGTCTTTCTTTTCCTAGGATAGACCCACAGGTGTGTGCCTGCCCAAAATGTCAAAGTACCCCCACTGAGAAACAACAGGAGACCTTTTTCTCTCTGAAATGGAGCCTGATCCAGGACCCAATATCTGTGCACCTCCCTTGGAATTTCTTGAGGTTTATCTTGAGTGCCCCTCATTCCTTTTTCTGTCCTTTGTCAAGACTGAGAAAGGCTGGTATTTACTTCCCTAGGTAACCATGCCAGGTGAGACCCCATTCCCTTGTAGAAGGGTCACTTAGAAATGCAGTGAGTTCAATACCGTGGTTCAAGGAAAGGGGGAGCCCCACATCCCTGTGCCGGGCAGAAATAGGCGGCTCTATTCCTTGGCTTCTGGTAGGGCCCCAAGCCCTGCCCAGCCCAGTCTCCTAATAAATGAGGTTGCAGTGCTGTCCCAGCCTCTGGGCCTGGGGTTTGTAGAACCCTGTACGCAGGCCCCAGTAGCAGACAGGCAGCCTGTCATCTTTTCTTTCCAGGTGGTATGGGAGCAGCTTTGGTTCCTACATTTCATTTGTCAGGCTCTAATGAGGGAGACCACATAGCAGCCCTGAGGTGCCACCTGAGTGACCCAGGCCCCCAGGCCCCAGCAAGGTGCATGGAGAGGCAGCTCTGTGGCTGCCTTGGGGAATCTGCCATTTTGCAAGAAGTCAGGGCAGGCGACAGCAGGGGAGAAAGCATCCATTTTCTTCTGCACTGAACCTGGAGTCTGTGACCCTGAAGCATCGCTGTGTGTGGGCACCACTGAGGGCAGGACATGTGGGTCCAGGGCAGGACACATGGGCCCAGGGGATGGAGGAGCTGTGCCTGTGCCCCTCAATGCCTCCTTTCTTCAGTAGTGAGGAACAGGGACAGCCTTTTGTTTAGTGCCCCATAAGTGCCAGGAACTGTGCCAGATGCTTGAGCTGTCTTTTGCTTAATCTTCACAGCCACCCTCTGGGGTAAGTATCATTAACCCCGTTTGTGGGAGAGGATACTGAGCCTGGGGGAGGTGACTTACACATGGCAGCGGTGTTGGGGTTCATATTCCACGCTGCCTGAGGTCAAAGCCCTTCCTCCTGAGCCCCACTGGGGCAACGTTCAGTGCAGCAGCATGGAGTCTGGTCTCTGGAAGCAGACTGTCCGGGTGCCGAGTCTGCACCCACCATTTATGGGCTGGGTGGCCTTGCAGCGTGGAATCTGTATGCCTCAGCTTTCCCCATCTGAAAAATGAGGCCAATGATAGTACCTACCGCATGGGTTATTTAACGGATTATGTTATTGAATATGTATCAAGCACTTAGAACATTGTCCAGCATGTAATGAAGGGTGTGTAACTATGAACTCAATACAACAACTATGGACCATCAGTGAGCCTAGCGCTGCCTCAGCTTCCAAATTGAGAGGTCTTCATGTTAGATATCAGGGGTTGTGGGGTCTTTGCAGCCCTGTATCAGACCCCACAGGAGACCCCAAAGAAAGAAAAGAAACAGAGCCAGCCCTCAGGGGGTTTCCAGATAAATGGAAGAGCCTGGACATGCACACAAACACACACACACACGCATGGACACAGATATGGAGAATGCTTAAGACACTGAGTGAAGACAGTGTGAGCTCAATGTGAGGCTGACTGGCAACACTGCAATGGCTCCACCCAAGCTCCTAGGCAGTCCTTGCCGAGCCGACCTCCAGGAGGTGCACTGTGAGCTATGGAGTGGAGGGATGATGGGCTAGGACTGAGCAGAGGGGTGTAAGATGACAAAACCAGGAGCCCAGAGCTATGGAGAACCCAGACTCTGACCAGTGGGGCCACACTGACAAGTGTCCTAGGGCCCCTGCCCTACCTGATGAGCACAGCTTTCCACCCTGGCCCCAGGATCCCCCTGTTCCTCACTCTCCTCCCCATAGAGATGACCGACTCAGATCAGGGCCTGTCGCCCAACCTGGCCCAGAGTGCCCCTGCCAAGGCCTGTGGTCCTTTCAAGATGCCCCCTTTTCCCAGCCCTGCCTCCCTTTGTTTAGAACTTGCAGGAAACTCACTTGGCACCAAGCACAGAACCCCACGTGCCTGTACAGCCTGGGCTGACCTGGTGACGGGCCGGGATGCACCTGGGGGCAGAGAGTCCCGAGCAAAGAAGGGATCCCTGGAGCCGCCTCCCTGGCAAGGGCTCCTCACTTGTTCCAGAATGGGTAGTGCACAGGGACCCTGGGGCATCTGTGACAGAAGCATGGGAAAGAGGGACGTAGATGCTGGCACCTGAGCCCGTTAAAACCCCATCAGAGCGCCGGGATAATTTATGAAGAGGACTCTGAAGGAATGCAAAGTGAGGGAGATGCAGAGAACGCCGCCCGGGTGCATAAATCTCTGAGGCAGAAGCACTGGTTCCTACTTCTCCACGTCCCCAGACAGAGAATATTACAGATCGCGGCTCGCATAGCACTCGCAGATTCCGGCAGCTCTGATACAATACAGTAAATGCATTGTGACAGTAGCTGAGTGGATTCTATGTGCTGAACAGATGTCTCCTAGCAGACGAGGTTTCTGTGACTGTATCACGTTGTGCTTTCATCAATTATACATCACCCCTCATTACAGAAGCAGGCGCTCAGGACGGGATGTGGGGGCTAAGTGAGAAACCCCGCCAGACCAAGAAGCAGAAGGCAAACTTTGGGGGTGCCAGGGTGCCCACTGGGCTATGGGGGTGTTGGAACTCGCTCCTCTCCCCAGAGACCCCATATTACCCCCATCACCCCGCCACCTCCTATAGGTCTTAATACCCTTAACTGTGCTGCTCTCTGTATGTAAATAAATAAATGAATTTTTAAAAGTTCTAAATACCCCTCTCTTCTACACTAGCTGAACTAGGATCATTGGTTTCCATTTTCAAAATAATTATCACAAATTATGTCAAACTGTGTAGAACAATGAACCTCATATACCTATCACTCAGATTTCACAGTTATCAAGATGTGTCCACATCAGCTTCATGGCTCCCCCTGTTCTATGCTGAAGTGTTTAAAGTGAATCTTAGGCCTCTGGCGATTTCTCTCCTACATAAACTCAGTATGAATCTTCAGGAGCAATATGCTCATTACTGCTTACAACATTGACAATACTTCCTTGTCATTATCCCATTCTCAGTCTGCATTGAAGGGTCTCTGTGGCTGATGACCCCTTCCTAGCAATCACCCTGGAACACACCCCACTGCACGGTGGGTCCCAGCAAAGCCTGACCAGCAGTCCTTTCTGCTGCAGTTCTTTAGTCCTGGTCCCCAGACCCCATCCAGAGCTCAGGTAATATTCTGGCCTCCGTCCCGTGCTCTGTCTCTCGCTGACAGCAGGGAACTTGCTCTGAGCAGGAATGTACTGCAGACCCCTGGAAGGACGGTGTGGGAGGAACAGGCAGTTCTGGCAGGCACTGGGCATGGGGCAGTCAGTAATGACAAAAATAACTTGGAGATGTCTGGCTGCTGCTTTCTGGTGCAGACCAGTGTGTCCTAAAATGTGGTATGCATCCCTCATGGTGTGCCAGGCAATTCTAGGTGGTGCATGGACAAGTGTTTTTTTTTTTTTTTTTTTAATTATATATTTAAGCCAGGCATAGTGGCACACATCTGTAATCCTAGCTACTCAGGAGGCTGAGGTGGGAGAATTATTTGAACCCAGGAAGTCAAGGCTGCAGGGAGTCTTGATCACACCACTGCATTCCAGCCTGAGCAACAGAGCAAGACCATCTTTTAAAAAATCAAATAACCTAATGCATGAAATCTCCATTTTTTAAAAAATGGGCTAGCATCTCAAGCCCATGGGTTCATGGTTAATCATTGCTGCAGGTGAGGACAGCCAAAAAAGTTTGGTGATTTAAGGTAGATTTTGAAAAACATATTAAATAAATAGCAATGTAGATAGTATTTGGATAAGGCAAAAAATACCTAGTGAGACCCCAGACCCTGAAGTTTAGGAGCTCTGATGTGATGGAGGGAGTAGAAGATTTGAAACAAGATCATTTGAATTTCAACCCAAGCTCTGTTCATTAGCAACTGGATAATCACTTAACCTCTTAGGGCCTCACTTTTCCCCCTGTACCGTGGGGCTATGCCTGTCCCCCTTGCCTACCGCACCTCATTGATGTCAAACTCAAAGGAGCAAGAAAGTGTTTCTAAACTGAGAAACGCTCCAGAGTGACAAGTTTTAAGATACACTAAAAACTTCCCCATTTGAAAGCTTTCCGTACTTCGTGTTCTTTGCCCAATCCCAGGGGCTCTTTGCAACTCACAACCTGGGATTCAGTCACTCTGGTTAGTTCTCAATGCAGGAGGTCATTAAGCCTGGCCATTGTAATAAGCATCGATTATCATTACCAACATTATTATATTTACCTAAGATCCCCGGTGCATACGAAGATGCAGAGAGCTCTCCTGCATCATTTCCTTTACAAGAACGATTTGCCGAGTCTAAGAACCATTTCTAGAATTAATTTGCCTACTGCAAACAATTTACATTAATGAAAACACATTGAGTTGGGGGAGGTGGGAGGCGGGTGTTCGGCCTGCAGAGTGTGTTTGCTTTGTTCACCTAGAATAAAAAGAGAGTTTGAGCGTGTGTTTGTTTTGAATAAATAAATAGCTGGGTGACAGGAGGACGGGCTGCCCATGCATCGAATCCAACTGGGTCTAGCAGCCATCTCCAAGGCACACTGCAGCGTCGGCAGGAGCCCACTCCGGTCGCTTGCATTTTAATATGTGGTGACGTCTGTCATCTGCTTCTCTCTTATTTGCAGGCCCCCTCTTAGGCTTGCATTTGATCATGGTGGAGGAAGAGGCCACCAGTCCCATCTGAGGCTTGGAGTAAGCTAACGTGGGGGCCTCTGTGCCTCCTGACCCCAACTCTTCCCTGCACCAGCCTCCAAAACCCACGCCTTGTTTTTCTTTGTAGCAGCCTCTCCCCCGTGTGTCCTTATTTTATTTATTTGGGTCGATGAGGCTCATTTTCCCCTCTGCAGATGGCAGCAGGGTCCCCTGGTCTCAGACGCTGAAATCAGACTGATGCGCCTTGTCAGAGGGAAAGAGAAAGGGGAAGAAGAGAAGAGGGCAGGAAGGCAGGGAGGAGTGGCTTAGAGGAAGGGGACAGGACCCCCACCCCCGCCCCGGCCAGGCCTCAGCCACCCATCCTAGTTGTCAAAGTCAGTGTTTGGAACTCAGTCTGCCCCACTGGCCTCACTGAATCCCTGTTGCTTGTTTGGATATAAGCATCTCACATGTTTAGTGCTTCACAGTCCCTGATGACAGCACACTCCTCAGCAGCAGACAGCATGGTGGCCCAGCAAAGCTATGGTCCATGAAGGCTCCGGCTGGGCTCGCTTGCATCCGGGATGTCTGTGTGTTTGCATGATAACCTACAAAATGCTTCACACTCCTCAGTGCACCCACTCAGGGGACTGCAGGCGAGGGGACTTTGTCAACCTGCTTTGTTTGGGAGCTGCTACCCGTGTTATCCCTGATTAATTTGCCCCTACAGGGTGTACAGGCTACCTAAGGCCAGATAGGAAACCAAAAGTGATTGGAATGGGCACTGGGTGCTCAAGGAGCGGAGGGACTCCTCTGTCCCAGAGTGAAAGGCCAGGCTGCAGCACTAGCGAGTGGTGGAGAAGTCATGGCAGAGAGGCAGCCCCCCCACACCCGGGCTAGGGTGGTTAAAAAAATGTATCCTGGTGCCAGATGCCTGGGCCTCCTTTGGGCTCTGTCCCCTATTAGCTATATGACCTCAGTGCCTCCCTCACTCTAAAATGGGGGTGACAGTGGAACATAACTCAGGGAATTGTCAGAGGATTCCATGAACTGATGTCACCAACATGCTTAGAATGGCACCTGGCACATTGAAGTACCACATCAGTCTTTGTCAAAGAAACACCATGTACCACTTGCCACCAGTGGTAATGGGTTATGCTGAGGTTTAAAGTGATGGTGTCACCAAATCCCTGGATGTTAGACCTGGAGATCCTCCAATGCTGAGCAGATAGGGGCTGCGATTTCACTCAGGACTGACGTTCCATCAGGGTGGAGATGAGGGACAAAGAGGAGGCATAGAGAGCAGACAACAGCTTGGATCCCGAAAACCAAGGGGTTTGTCAGTATTTCTAAGTCACACTTTCCCTCCCTTTCATTCTCCACTCATAGAGGGTAACAGCCCTGAGCCCATCCCCTGCTCCTCAGTTTTTCATCTCAGTGATGGCTATGCAAGGCAGCGGGGGCTCCCGGCAGCAGAGGAGTCATGGACAACATCAGCCCGACTCATCTCTTCCAGGCAGTCCCCGCGTCTGGAGTCTTGGGCTCCCTAGAGGAGATGGCGGGGGGAATGTCACCTGCTCTCACAGCCTGCACAGGATGACAGAGAGCACTGGTGTCCCCAGACCCATCATGGGGCTCAGGGGGCCAGGGATAGCGTGATGGGGAGGGTAGGAGGAGGGCAGACTGCAGCGTCGGAGCCCTGCGGCTCCCACCTTCTAACTGGTTGACCTTATGCAAGCCGCTCACCTTTTCCCACCCTCTGTGTCTTCCACTACAATATAGAAATCATAATAGTATCTGCAACGTTGGGGGATTTGGAAAGAATCGAATGAGCTCATAGTTACAATACCCTGTTCGTTGTCCATGTATCAGCCATTTCAGTTACTAGGAGGAGTGAGGGTGGTGGTGACAAGTCTTGACCTAAGCAGCCATCTCTGAGGGGGCAGCAGCAATAAGAGTGACCCCTGGCAAAAGTGGAGAGCCTTCTCCCTGGGGTCCTGCAGGATGTGGCCACCTGCCTAAAGAACTCCAGAGAAGAGCTGACATATCTGTATGTCTGTCCTTGAGGACAGGATCAGATGGGACTGTGGGAGATGATGGAGGAGCATCCTGGGGAGCCGCACCCTCTGGGTATCACTCCACTCCAGAAAGGCCAACTTGGCCTCGGCGCTGTGCAGAGCAAGCCAGATCTAGGCTTTGTCTTTGAAAACTAACATGCTGAACTCAGCAATCACTAACACCCTGGGAGAGAAGTGATTCTTCCTCCAGGGATCTGCCTCAGGCAATGTCCCCAGAGCTTAAGGAATCTTTGTATTGCCCAGTTCGTGGAAGGGCTGAGTCCTGAAGGCTCTTTCTGCCCTTATAAACCCATCATGGAAGCAGGCATGAATTCTCCAAGCCTGCCTTGAACTTCCCCAGCCCCTCACTGCTGGGCCCACTGTCATCCTCCTGCTGTCTGCTGCTTCCTGCTTCCTGTCTAGATCTGATCTGCCAGCCGAGTCGAACAGGAGGAACTGGATAACTTGAGAACTGAGAACAGAGAGAGCCAGGTCAAGGTCTCAGCTCTGTGACCTTGGGCAGCTTCTTGGTGTCAAAGAACAGGTTGTGCTAAACTTAGGAGGGGGAAGTTAGGAAGCAGATTGGTCTCTCCAGCAGGAAACTGCAAAGGGGTAGGTGTCCTCCCACACCAAGATGGCTTCCTTGTGGGTGTCACACTGCAAGATGTGGAAGGATCAGCTGTTATATGCTCCTTGGAGGTGGTGCCCCCAGCCTCCCCTCCCACCCTCCCATAGAGTGCAAGCCATGTTCTATTGCTCACAGCTGGAGGAGGGGGTTAAGATGGAGAGCAGATGTAGAGAACACAGCCCTAGGACCAGAGTCAAGAGACCTGCATTCTAGTCCCAGCTCTGTCCCCAGCTGTGTGATCTTGGGAAGTCATTTCTGCTCCCTGGCCTATTTCCTGGATCTGCAAAAGGAGGGGTTGGTCCAGGGTATCCTCAGATTCCCTTGTTCTGGCGTCCTGGAAGTGGCAGATCCCATCAGGGGCCTTCATGCCTTTAGCAGCAAACATTTATGGGGGGCCCCCACAACAGGCATGGTGCTGGATGCTGCAGATCCTGGGTGAATCAGAGACCATGCTGCCCTCAGGGTCCTCAGCAGGACCGTCAGTGCAAGGTGCATGGTATCAACAAAAATACCGTGAGAGCGTGGAAAGGTGTGATTCATTCTGACAGGAAAATGGCCAAGAAGGTCTCCAGGACATTTCAGTGGAGCCTCCAGGAGTAAGTGGGTCCCCGGCCCTGGTGACTCCTCCTCCCTGTGCTCCCACACAGAGGCACCAGTTCTCCCACCCTCCTCAGCCAGCTGCCTCCTGCATTGCAGTGAGTAAGGATAAACAGGGGTTCCATTAGCAAGCAACTGGGTCACACCCCCATGGCCCTGATGGCATCCCTTAAATACCAGTGCTGCTCTGATTTATGCATGCTTACAGATATATTTGTAGGAACCGAAACTGATCATTTAAAATAGCAGATAAGCCGGGCGCAGTGGCTCACACCTGTAATCCCAGCACTTTGGGAGGCCGAGGTGGACGGATCACAAGGTCAGGAGATTGAGACCACCCAGGCCAACATGGTGAAATCCCGTCTCTAATAAACGTGCAAAAGTTAGCTGGGCATGGTGGCGGGCGCCTGTAGTCCCAGCTACTCAGGAGGCTGAGGCAAGAGAATTGCTTGAACCTGGGAGGCGGGGATTGCAGTGAGCCGAGATCACGCCACTGCACTCCAGCCTGGTGACAGAGCAAGAATCCGTCTCAAAAGAAAAGAAAAAAAAAAAAGCAGATAACCCCCCAAATCCTTTCCATTTGATTTGAAGTGCATTTTGGGGGGCAGAAAATTTGAATTCCTAATTCCATTTTGCTGAGCATCAAAATGAGGCGAGTCACATGGAAGGATTGAATGACTATGAAGAGAGGAGGCCCTGAATAATCCTGGGAGATAATATTTACAAGGATAATCTGGACAGAGATCATAAAAATCAGACTGTAGCAAAGACTCAGGCCATCCACTACTAACTGGGAATATTTTCGATGGCTTCAAGTCATGTTATAATCATAAGAGCTAATATGTATTGGGCACTTGTCCTGTGCCAAATATCATTCTTAGTACTTTCCTTGTATGATCTTATTAATCTTCCCAACGACTCTGTGAACTAGGTGGGTGCTCCTGTTAAGCCATTTTACAGAAGAGGAGACTGAGTCACGTGCCCAGAGCTCAGGCTCTGTGCCACCATATTACAGTTGAATATGCCACATCCTCTCTATTCAAATGTAGCAAGCAACGTTCAGAGCCATTCAAAACCAACCCACTTCAACTTCAACTCGGCAGCTTAAAAAACAAAACCGGCCAGGTGCGGTGGCTCACACCTGTAATCCCAGCACTTTGGGAGGCTGAGGTGGGTGGATCACGAGGTCAGGAGATCGAGACCATCCTGGCTAGCACGGTGAAACCCCGTCTCTACTAAAAAATACAAAAAAAAACCTAGCCGGGCGAGGTGGCGGGTGCCTGTAGTCCCAGCTACTCGGGAGGCTGAGGCAGGAGAATGGTGTGAACCTGGGAGGCGGAGCTTGCAGTGAGCTGAGATAGCACCACTGCACTCCAGCCTGGGTGACATAAAAAAAACAAAAAACAAAACCAACCAAAGTGGCTGTACACTCCAGGTGATGCACATGTCTGATTTTTCCTGACTTGGAACACAGAAAAATTAGCAAAGCTCCTGGCAGGCACCCAGGCACTGAGACCTTTGCTCTGAGGACTCAAAGGTTGAGACAGTAGTGGTCTAGTTTTGTGCCGAGCAAGTGTTGACGCCAGACATCCTTGAAGGACTCTGGATTTGGGCAAACCTGGTCCCATGCAACTCCTTGACACAGGCCTGAATGCAGACAAACAAGCTTGCTTTGAGTTTTGCTTTGGGATTGGGTTTTTTCCTCCTAAACGTCCCATCTTGGGTAGACACTGGCTCCCGAGAAGCTGACAGGAAGGACTGCAAGTCAGTAGTGGGGCTGGGCAGAGGCAGATGAGGAATCACACCAAGAATCCCAGTGTCTCAGGATCTGGTAAGAAAATGGAGCTAGAACAAAGACATCGTCCCTTCCCCTTGGGGCTAGAGCCCAAAGTGAGAGACCGGGAGATGAGGCAAGTACGAGTCAGTCATCTGAATGCAAGGGGACAGAAGCGGAAAAGAATTTAAATCTGTTTCTATTTTCCTAGCTCCCCGCGGATCCCTTAGTGTTGCACAGGGGTTCGGAGAGGAGGGGGTGGGGAGTAGGAATATCTCCACAAAACAGACTTGGCCTATGGCCAGGAGGAGATGACCCCCTGCAGGGCGGGTATGGGGTACAGGAAGCCTGCCCCCACAACTCCAAAATGTCAGGGCTTCTTTTCTTTGGCTGAAAGCATTGTGCCTGTTAAAATGCAAATTTCTGGAGAAGAGCAACATTAAAGTGAATCAGTCTTTCACACCAGGGTCTGATGGGGTCCATGACCACAGGGAATGTGGGAGTTGGAAAGGACTTCTGAGATTCATGGATTCAACCTCCTCCCATTTTGTGGATGAAGATGCAGAGGGGGCAGGACAATGACCTGGGTCACAAGGCTAGGCAGGGATGGAGCCAGGCTCTCTCCAGGCCTAATCTGGTCAAGCGTGTCAGACGTTCCTGCTCCGCAAGGGCTCTGGGGCTAATATGGGGAGGGCAGACCTGCACAGGGAGAGGGGTGGCTAGCAATGCAGAACGGAGGGTAATGGTGCTTGTGGCAGGGACTGGAGGAGAGAGAGTCGCGTGGGCCGGGCTAATCAGGGAAGGCATCCCCAAGGAGGTGGGGCTGCAGCTGAGCCTGGAAGGCTGGCAGGCGTTCGGATTTGGATGGGCGGGGGATTCTCGCGGGGCGAGATGAGGTCAGACCACGAAGGCTGAACTGTCAGATTTGGACATTGGCTAGTGTTCCATAGGTGAAGGGGAGCTGAGGAAGGATCTTGAGCAGAGGGCTAGAAGCCATGTTTAAGACCTGCCTGGCAGAGGGGTGTGCAGGAGGACTTGGAAGGGCAAACACCAGAGGCAAGGGGTCTCTGGTGCGAGCGGCGGGTGGGGGAAGCTGCACTGACAATGGGTGGGCAAGAAGAGGCCAGGGGAGAGGGTCGCAGACCTGTCCAGGCCCCACACAGCAGCATGCAGAGGGGAAAGGCTAGGTTTCTTGAACTAGATAACCACCTGGTTACTGGGTGACCTTGCACGACTGTCTTCACCTCTCGGGGCCTTGATATTCTCATCTCCAAAATAGGAATGCTAGTGCTAACAATCATAGTAATAGCGTCCCTGTCTCCTATGCCACGTTGTGAGAATTAAATGGGATCATGTAATACAAACACTCTGAAAGCATCCGGTGCTGTTAGCATTCTTTTGTCCTCTTTCCCTCTTGGAGATCAATACTGAAATCATTCCATATTTCTCCCACTCAGGCTTCTTGGGTTTCAACTTTATTTACTTCAGGGCACAGCCTGAGAACTGAGGGGTCGATACCCCCACGCAGACACCACAGACCATGGGCCGGGGCACACAGCAGGAGCACTCAGGCCCAGCCTTCCCCAGAGCTGGAGGGGCCCGGCTTCCTGGCAGGGCCCTGCAGGGATTCCCCTCTCCCTTGCAGCCTGGCACTCTCTGGTTTGCACTTGGCAGGCCTGAGGGTCCCCCTCACTGTCCGTCCAAGCCTGAGTAACTCTCCCTCTTTCTCCCCCATGCTTACCCAGGCATCCTTAGGCATAAGCATTTAATTTATTTATATTTATGAAACCTCCAACTAGGTCAATGCACTTTTATGCACATCTTCATAATTATTGATACTGTGAGCGGAAGAAGAGGACCATGTGGGCTGGAGGAACCGGCTTATCCTTCTCTCAACCAGCCAAGGTCCTTGGAGACCCAGTAAGGGGAAAGTACCTTTTTGGTGTGCTAATTGCTGAGTTGGTATCCGAGCCTGCCTTCCTCGGCCATGGCTCAGCACTTCTCCAAAGGAATAGAGAACAGTTTCATGGGTTCAAAGCATACCACACCCCAGGTCCCACTGAACTTGTAAATGGATACAGAGCCCAACATCCACAAAGCAGCACCTGAAATAAAATTAGACACCAACTCCAGAAGAAACCAGGCTGATTCTCACAATAGATGAAACTTAACATTTCTTTTCTACAAGTCCCAGGAACCCTTCTTGTCCCCTGAACTCATTCCTGTCTCCTCAAATGCATGTCCCTTACTTTCAGAGAACCCACATCCAATGATCATGGGATCTCGGGCCCTGTGAGAACTGTGGTGTGCTCCTTACAGGAAGCTGTGCCTAGGGATCTGGCCTGGGTCTTTACATACAGGGAGAAGTGAATTTTGAGGAGATAGGATGAGATCAGGGACAAGAAGGTTTCTGGAAATGAAGGTAGAATCAGTGTAAACAATTAACTAAATTTGCTGGTATTGGTTTCTAGAAAGGTATGCATGGACTTTGGGTCAGAAATTCTGAGCTTAAATCCTGGCTTCATCACTTACCAGCTGTGTGACCTTAATCAAGTTAACATTTCTAAGCCTCAGTTGCTTCATCTATAAAACGGGGATAATAGTCCCTGACTCAGAGGTGTCTTGAGAATGAAAAGAGATAACATATGCATGTGAAATTAACGCATGGATCTTACCGGCATTCATCACAATGCCTAATGCTCAGATGCATTGTACTAAGTGAAAGAAGCTAGTCTTGAATGGCTACTCACTGTATCCTTTCATATATATGGTGTTCTAGAAAAGGCAAAACTGAAGGAAGAGAAAACAGATCATTGGTTGCCAGTTGCCAGGAGCTGGGGCTAGGGAGAGGGGCCGACAACAGGGACATGAAGGGGTTTGGCAGGGGACGGAACTGTTCTGTATCTTGATTGCGGTGGTGGTATGTCAGACCTTTCAGAATGGTACACTAAAATGGGTGAGATTTACTGTATGCAAATTCTATCTCAATAAATCTGACCCCTCCATAAAAAAGACATAATACATTCATGTAAAAGTCTTAATGCATGGTGTTTACTAGATAATTACACTTTGATAGTGAGCAGGTGATCCATGGTAACTTGTATTATTATCATTATTGTGGGGAGCCTCTTCCCGCCTCAAAGTGCACAGGCACGGCAATTTTTCAAAGGGGCAGAAGGGCCACAATCCTCCTCAAAGGAGGAGGCTTCAGCTTAGTGACTTGCAGCAGTCCCTTCCAGCCTGTGACATTTGTTGAAAACATTCTACCTCATTGGCTCACCAAGTCATTTTTGCATAAGAATGACTGTGAGGTTTTGTTCTGGCTTGAACACCTTGGCAGGCTGGCAGACCTGGGTCCCAGCCTCGGAGCTTAATAGCCACTTTCTCACCTGTCCTCATTGTTCTTTAATCTGTGTAATTTTAGGACCCTGTTCAGCACCTTCTCCATGTTCAAGGTTCCCATTGATAATCATGATCAGCACTTACCTAGGTGCTTTTCATTTTCAAAGCCCATTAATTAACACTAATTAATCCACACAGCAGTGCTAGAAGGAAGGGGAGCTATCATTATCCTGGTTGCAAAAAAGCAGGAAAGAAGAAGGCTCCAGATGATTTGCCCATGGCTTCAAAGAAGAGAAAGAGAGAGAGGGAGAAGGAAATCCTAAGCAGAGAACCCTGGTACCTCAGATCCCAGCTCAAGGCCAGAACTATTAACGATCATTAAAATGGCCAACATGTATTTAGCAATTACTGTGTGCAAGTCACCACAAAGAGCCTTTCGTGCATTTTCTCATTTAAATATCATGAAATTCGGTCCAGCACGGTGGCTCATGCCTGTAATCCCAGCACTTTGGGAGGCCGAGACGGGCGGATCATGAGGTCAGGAGATCGAGACCATCCTGGCTAACACAGTGAAACCCGGTCTCTACTAAAAATCCAAAAAAATTAGCCAGGCGTGGCGGCAGGCACCTGTAGTCCCAGCTACTCGGGAGGCTGAGGCAGGAGAATGGGGTGAACCTGGGAGGCGGAGCTTGCAGTGAGCCGAGATCGCGCCACTGCACTCCAGCCTGGGCGACAGAGCGAGACTCCGTCTCAAAAATAAATAAATAAAATAAATATCATGAAATTCCTGAGAGTACGTATATGCCATGATTCTGTGTCTTTTACCGATACAGAAAGGCAGGTACAGAGAGATTAAGTACCTACCCAAGGTCACACAGCCAACACAGTCCAGGGTAAACCTCTTCCAAACCTGGCTCTACCAGACTGCCCCTTAGAGTTAAAGCTTGCACTGAGTCCCTTGAGCCAGCACCTAGGTGAGAAAGCCGCTGGTAACTTTGCCTTGTCCTCACCATGTACAAAGAAGGAATGAAAGGGTATTTGGAGGCAGCCAGCCCAGGAAGTATGAGTCACAGAACGAACCATGTAGCCACAGAAAAGATGATCTCCTGAGTACATTTCCTCCCTACTCTCTGCCTCAGTTTCTGTCCTTGTTCCACGAGAAGACCCTCTATTCATTTTCTATACAAACACTTAAGGAGCTCAGCACAACCTTGAACTCTGAGACACTTGAAGATGAGTTAGGTATAATCCCCGTGGTCATGGAATTTACCGGGTCTCTGGGAAGCAAAGCTCTGATGACGGAAACAGCTAGACAGCTAAATAGCTATAAAAAACTGACACTCTTCCCAATTATGCTACTTTCTAAATCACACTTCTGGACTCCACAAAACCTTTACATAGGATAACAAAATTCATTATTAAAGATTCTAAATATATCACGTACCTCTAGAACTGGAAGGGAACTTACATTTACTTATTTATTTATTTATTTATTTATTTATTTATTTATTTATTTTTTTTTTGAGACGGAGTCTCGCTCTGTCCCCCAGGCTGGAGTGCAGTGGCCGGATCTCAGCTCACTGCAAGCTCTGCCTCCCGGGTTCCCGCCATTCTCCTGCCTCAGCCTCCCGGAGTAGCTGGGACTATAGGCGCCCGCTACCTCGCCCGGCTAGTTTTTTGTATTTTTTAGTAGAGACGGGGTTTCACCGGGTTAGCCAGGATGGTCTCGATCTCCTGACCTCGTGATCCGCCCGTCTCGGCCTCCCAAAGTGCTGGGATTACAGGCTTGAGCCACCGCGCCCGGCCTACTTATTTATTTGATAAATATTTGTTGAGTATCTACAATGTGCCAAGCAGTGTTCTAGGCACTAGGAATACAGTGGCAGACAAAACAAATGAAGTCACTGACCGCATAGATTTTATGTTCTGGAGGAGAGAGACAGTCAACAGACAAGCCAGAAAAACATCATCACAGACTGGAAAATATCAAACTGTCTGGCACACACTGTGCAGAGAGTGAAACTAGAAGAAACTAAAAGAGTGCTCAATATCTACTTTGAATTAGGTAGTCAGGGAAGGCCTGTCAGCAGAGGTGACATTTAGCTGAGACCTAAATGGCAGGAAGGAGCCAGCTGTGTGGAGATTAGGGAAGAGCTTCTAAGTAGAAGGAACAGCCGGTGCAAAAGCTCAAAGTGAAAATGATCCAGTTGTGCCCAAGGAGTGGGCAGAGAGCTGGAGTACCCAGAGTGGCATCAACAAGGATAGGGAGCCATAGAGAGGAGGTCCAAGAACTGGGCAGGGCCAGATCGTAGAAGGCTCTAGGTCACCGCAAAGAGTTTGAATTTGCTTGTAAGTGTTATGGCAAGCTCTGGAGGAGATGACATGCTTTTCAAAGGAGCACTTGAGCTGTCAAGTGGAGAATGGATTACAAGAGGACAAGAGTAGAAGCAGAGAGAACGCTGGGCTGCAGAGCCTGGGTGGGCGAGGAGGGAGATGTTGACCCGGCCATAGCAATGTACTTAGAGAGGATTTAGGTGAGTCTGGGATATATTTGGAGATAGAACCAACAAGACTTGCTGATAATTGGGTGAAGGCAGAAAGGAAAACAGAAGAATCAAGGAAAACTGCTATATTTTTGGATTAAGTATCTGGATGTGTTGGGATGCCCTTCATGGGGAATGGGAAGACTGGGGAGCAATAGGCTGGAGGGCTGAGGTAAGGCTAAGTTTTCTGTGCTGAACATGATCACTTTGCAATGACTATTAGATATCCAGGTAGAGGTAAAGAGTAGGCAGTTCTGGGGAAAGATCAGGGCTACAGATTCAGACCTGGGAAGTCACTGGCATATGGGATGGACTTTGAGCCATAGGAGAGAGTCTAAATAGCAGAGGGAGCTTAGGACCTTGGGGCACACCAACATTTATTTTATATTTATATTTTTCATTGATTTTTGAGACCAGATCTTGCTCTGTTTCCCAGGCAGGAGTGCAGTGGTGCCATCATAACTCACTGTAGCCTTGAACTCCTGGACTCAGGCTATCCTCCTACCTCAGCCTCGTGAGTAGCTAGGACTACAGGGACATACCGCTGAGCCTGGCTAGTTTTTTTTTTTTCTTTCTTTTTCTTTTTTCTTTTTTTTTTTTTTTGAGACGGAGTCTCGCTCTGTCGCCCAGGCTGGAGTGCAGTGGCGCGAACTCAGCTCACTGCAAGCTCCACCTCCTGGGTTCATGCCATTCTCCTGCCTCAGCCTCCTGAGTAGCTAGGACTACAGGTGCCCACCACCATGCCCGGCTAATTTTTTTGTATTTTTTAGTAGATACGGGGTTTCACCGTGTTAGCCAGGATGGTCTCTATCTCCTGACCTCATGATCCACTTGCCTCGGCCTCCCAAAGTGCTGGGATTATAGGCGTGAGCCACCGCGCCCAGCCAAGCCTAATTTTTTAAAAAAATTTTTAGAGGTGGGGTCTTGCTCTGCTTGCTGGCCTGGTCTTGAAATTCTGGCCTCAAGTGATCCTGCTGCCTTGGACCCCTCAAAGTGCTGGAATTATAAGCATGAACCTCTGTACCCAGCCCACACCAATATTTAGATGTGGAACAGAAGGGAGGAAGCAGGAAAGGAGACTGAGAAGGTGTGGCAGTGAGGGAAAAGGGGAATTGGGATAGACTGGTGTCATGGAAGCCAAGAGAAGTTCGGATTTTTTTCTTTCTTTTTCGAGACAGTTTCCCTCTTGTTGCCTGAAATACAATGGCGCAATCTTGGCTCACTGCAACCTCTGCCTCCCAGATTCAGGCAATTCTCCTGCCTCAGCCTCCAAGTAGCTGGGATTACAGGCATGCACCACCACACCTGGCTAATTTTTGCATTTTTAGTAGAGACGGGGTTTCACCATGCTGGTCAGGCTGGTCTCAAACTCCTGACTTCACCATGCCAGGCTGAGAAGTTCAGATTTTTAATAGGCAAGAGGGGTCAACTGGGTGAATGCCTCTGGTGGACCAGGTAGGATGAGAAGATCTTGCTTGGGGCTGGGTGTGGTGGCTCACACTTGTAATCCCAGCACTTTGGGAGACTGAGGCGGGCGGATCACTTGAGGTCAGAAGTTCAAGACCAGCCTGACCAACATGGTGAAACCCCGTCTCTACTAAAAATACAAAAATTAGCCGGGCGTAGTGGCACACGCCTGTAATCCCAGCTACTCGGGAGGCTGAGGCAGGAGAATCGCTTGAACCTAGAAGGCAGAGGTTGCAGTGAGCCAAAATTGCACCA
>NC_045446.1:107230356-107269051 GCF_002776525.5 Piliocolobus tephrosceles | reverse complement strand
GAAGGAAAGAAGGAAAGAAGGAAAGAAGGAAAGAAATCAATCATACTTGGCTACATAGTTCCTAAATGTGGCCATGCAGTAAAATCACTGTGGAGCTTTTAAAAAATGTAGATGCCCAGGTTGTGTTGAGTTGGACACTCTGAGAGCAGGGCCAAGGCATCCGTACAGCCAGGCCATGGACAGGGATCTCAGAACCACTAATCTTATCCAGCCCTTGGGCCAGAGACCAGAGAGATTCAGTAACCTCAGGTAGTGACACCAGTACCAGAGACCTATGGGTTAGACCACAGGCTCGTGTTACCTAATGTGGGGCTCTGTCCATTACACTCCACTCCATTGCCATTCTGATTGGGGCATTGGGGTCGGGTATGATTCACTATATAGAAGAAGAAATTAAATTCTCAATCAAGGATTCAAATTTCAAAATAAGCCCAAGCCATGTGAAAAGTGTGATGCCTCTCGTAAGATGCCTAGAATATGCAGATCAAAGGTAATAAGCCTTTGGAGTCCACAGGTCTGTGACTCCTGCCTGGTTCTCAGTTATCTGCATTTGGATTATCCACTTTTGTTGATGAAAATGTTGACTCTCTAGCTGATTGTTCTCTAACACTCGGGGCACAGCTGGGCCACATTGCTCCGGCAGCAACACATGCTCAGGAAGCAAAAGCTAAAAGCATTTTGGGTACGAAGAGAAAAGGGCTTGTGGGAACAGTCAGTGTTGACTCTGTTGTACGAGGCATTTAGGAAGGGGTGGCAGGGCTAGGGACATGTCCATTTCTTGAGCTGTTATTGTGTGTCAGGCACGGTGCTAGGAGCTGCCTTAACAAGCTCAGTATCTTCATTCTGTGGACTGAAAGCTGGAAGGCAGTGAACATGTTGGTAAAGTGAAGGGAAATGGGAGTAGAAAGCAATCAAACGAATGTTGGGAGAGTCCACTGCTGGGAAAGCGGCCTCGTGCTCCATGGAATGGTGAGGAGCAAGACTGGACCCAAGAGCATGAGCCAGATTGTTCCTCATGCCCTGTGGAGAGCCCCTCACCTCTGGGAAGGGGAACTGATCTTCCTCCTCGCTGGACAGGAACCCCTCATCCATCCATATGGAATCCGTGAAACCAAGAGTGAGACACCAAACCCAATCACCCCTCTCAAGGCAGCTTCTTCACAGACCCTGGTTGTAAAGGGGTCAGCTGGTCCTAGAAGGTCCAGGTGAGGGTATAGCAGCCTCAGCACACACCCATCACAGGGAGCTGATGGGATTCTTCAGAGCCCAGGCTCTGCTGATGTAGGGCAGGAGCCTCGCTGGTGGAAAAAGTGCCCTTTGGGTAGGTGGAAGGGCTGGGCACTTGGGCTCTGGCATCCTATTCAGAGCCCAGACAAGCACCCAGGACCCTCTGCATCCTCTCTATTCTGTAGCGCAGACAAGGGTATCATTCCGGCGGTGTGGGCACAAGCCTTTGCTTGCTTGCTTTTTTTTTTTTTTTTTTTTTTTTTTTGACAGGATCTGGCTCTGTCACCCAAACTGGAGTGCAATGGTGTGATCACAGCTCACTGCAGTCTCCAACTCCTGGGTTTGAGTGATCCTCCCACCTCAGTCTCCTGAGCAGCTGGGACCACAGGTGTGCACCACCATGCCCAAGCCTTTGGTTCTTTTTTATTGTTCTCAACTACTATGTGTGGAGAGCAAAGCTCTGCCTATTTGAAAGACCCTGACTTACAACACCTTAGTTGGAGGTCAAGCTTTGAGCTCTTCACATGCGGGGGTCTCAACCCCGGCCATACAGCAGATCACCGAAAGAAGCTTTACCAAACCAGATGCCAGGACTTCACCTTGGCCTACTGAATCAGAAGCCTCAAGGGTGGAGCCTGGGCCTGTAACTTTGAAAAGTGACCCTAATATGCATCAGAGGCTGAGAACCACCAGTTGGAACTTATCAGGTCCCCTGCAAGCCTTTCCTCTTCTAAGCAACTCCCTACCTCACCCCATTTCTTCTAGTTTTTGTGGTGGGTCTCAAGCCATGAGTCATCCCGGGTGCTTTGCTCTAGTTTCTACCAACAGAGCCCAGTCCTCCAGATGTGGTCCCAGAGCCTCTAGCTCTCAGGACACAGGACTTCTGTTCTGCTTTTTATTTTTGAGACGGAGTTGTACTCTTGTTGCCCAGGCTGGAGTGTAATGGCACAATCTTAGCTCATTGCAACCTCAACCTCCTGGGTTCAAGCAATTCTCCTGCCTCAACCTCCCGAGTAGCTGGGATTACAGGCGCCCACCATGCCCAGTTAATTTTTGTATTTTTAGTAGAGACAGTGTTTTACCATGTTAGCCAGGCTGGTCTCGAACTCCTGCCCTCAGGAGATCCATCCTCCTCGGCCTCCCAAAGCGCTGGGATTACAGGCGTAAGCCACCGCACCCGGCAGGACTTCCTGTTCTAGTAACCGTGCCTGCTCACCCCTGGGATTGTAGCATGTGGCCAGGCCTCCTGTTCCCGGGCCAGGCAGTGGACTCTTTCCCTCTGAGTACTGCTCTTTGCACATGCTGCTTTCTGTAAAGTCTGGCTGGTGCTGGTGCCCAGGGAGGTTCCATGGCAGGCCCCACAGCAGGGCAGGGGCAGAGCCCAGAGGACCTGATGCCAGTCCTCATTGAGTCCAGGCCTGCACTTCTGCCCTTGAGAGGTAGGGAGTGCCAGGCTCAGGGGCTCACACCCTTGGAGCTGCTCTCAGAGGGGAGATGATAGGGGGAGGCACCGCAGAGACAGTGCAGGGTCACCAAGTTTGTGTCCACTGGTGAATGATAAAGGACCCCTGGGCCTGGAGGAAAGGCCAACCCATGGCTCTCTGGCAGAGGCCCAAGAGCAGAGAGTAGGTGATTTGCAAAAAGGATGTGGGCCTCAGAGGCGGTCCAAACCACGACAGCTCAGCTCCCCAGTAATACCAGCAGGCATCTTCCTTCGGAGCCCGCCCCAAGGAACCCTCCACTGAATCTCCCCACAGTGGTAGACACTAGGGCCTCTTTCAAGAGTAGGGAAGACACCCTCAGTACCAGGCCTCTCTAGGACCACCCAGGGATTGAGAACTCTGCTGCTCCTTCCCCTGACTCTAAATGGGTAGGTTGTGCCCAAAAATGTGGCACCCATTTGTTCTTCTGGAGACTTGGATCCCCCAGGGGAGAAAGTGAGACCAAGAGCTAGAATGTGCAGTTGCCAGAGTGGCCCAGGAGTCGAGGTGGAAGGGTGGGTGGACACGCTGAGTCCCCCTTCCCTCCCATCCAGCTCCTAGAATGAAGGATCCAGCACTTCCTCCTTCCCATCTCCAGAGAGCTATGGAATGGTAGAGCTGGAGGGAGCTCAGGGGGAAGCAGAGAACAGCCTTGGCCTCCTGAACGTCCTGCCAGGCATGAGGGACCCACAGCAGCAGAGGGAGGAGGCAGTGGCCGGCAAATGCCGGGCATTCTCCTTCAGCTGTGCCGGGGGCCCTGAAGGATGTGGTGGGACAGGGCAGAAGGGAGCAAGATTCTCCTTCACCAGGGAAGGTGCCTGCATCCTTCTCCAACGCTGTCTTTGGGATGCCACTCTTTGGCTGTCTTCTGGAAGCATAAGGGAGAACTTAATATTTGGGGCTTAGTGCTCCATGGGGGGTGCTGAAGCATCTTTGCTTTGCTGCATGGCACTGCAGTGGTGGGCAGCAGTAGGCTGCAGGGCAGAGGATGTTGCTGGCTTCACCGGAGAGCCGTCTTCACTGCAGGATCCTGCCCACCTCTGGATCCCCCCAGGGGATCACCTGGCTGGGGCTGGAGCAGAGGGCGGGGTGGAGCACAGAGGTACCACCCACTAGGCCTGGGGCAGAGTGATCCAGTGGAAGGCTCTGAATGGAAGAGATGGGCTCCTCTGCCTCCTGTAGCTGTCAGGGGCTGTCAAAGGCAGCCCTGCCCAGCTGGCCCAGCAGCCCAGCTGAGAGGGGATTGAAAGATTCCTCCAGACTGGAGTCTAATTGATAAGCACCCATGTCTAGGCATCAATAGCCATAAATGCAAACCCCTCTAGGCTCTAGAAAGCTGGACCCAAGCTTGCAGAGGGCGTATGGTCAGCATACTCTGGGCATGATCCGCGGCAGCAGCAGATCGGGGTTGGAGTGTTCAGATCACTTTCTGATTGCGTGACAGGACATGCGTGAGCTTCGTGTACTAGCTCATAGAAGCAGTGTAAACTTGAGGTCCATTTTCCCCATTTGGAGAAGGGGAAGGTAAAATAATAGCTCTCTCACAGGGCCATTATGAAGAACGGCTAAGATAACAATTGTGAAAGTGCTGTTATCACCATTAGGGCCATTATGAACATTAAAGCTGATGGGGCTCAATCTATAGGTCACTTTTCCTCTTCCTCTGCCCCTGGACGATGCCTGATTGACCCCACACTCTGCAAGAGCAGGGCTCTGTGGCCCTGTGAGGTCTCCAGAGCAGCAGGGTGGGACAGAGCCTGAGAGAAGCAGGTCTGGTTATACCTGCACTTGAACGGGCAGAGGAGAGAACCTGATCAACCACCACTTATCTAATGAAGGGCAGGGGCTCATTTGCCTTCACTCAACTGATTTGTGGGAACCAGATCTTTGCACGTCATTTCCCCACCCGCCCTACCACCACCCCGCTGATATTGGCCTTCCTAATAATTCCCCTGCAAGTACTTATTGAGCACTGTATGCCCACCATGGGTTCTAGCTTACAAACAGAGCTGGTGTGACCGGAGGATACACCCCTTGACTAAAGGGAGGGGGGCAAGGAGTCCCTCCAGCAGAAGAATGAGATAGGGAGGGGAGGCTAATGCCACAAGCCAGTTTCACAAGGAGTAATCCACATTATCATGACGATGAAATGCCAGGTTGGACACCAGGAACCCTGACTTCCTCCAGGCTTCCTCACCAGCCAGCTGGTGACATTTCCTCACCTCCCAGACCTAGGCTGGAAACCCGAAGAGGCCACAGCTGAGCGAGCCCTTGTGAAAACTACAAGAGAAATGTCTACTCTTTAGAAGAGGAAGGCAAGAATGTTACAGGGAAGGGGTCCCGATCCAGACCCCAAGAGAGGGTTCTTGGATCTCGTGCAAGAAAGAATTCAGGGCGAGTCCATAAAGTGAAAGCAAGTTTGTGAGGAAAGCAAAGGAATGAAAGAATGGCTACTCTATAGACAGAACAGCCCCAAGGGTTGGCCATTTTTCTGGTTATTACTTGATGATTTGCTAAACAAGGGGTGGATTATTCATGCCTCCCCTTTTTAGACCATATAGGGTACCTTCCTGATATTGCCATGACATTGGAAACTGTGTTGGCGCTGGTAGGAGTGTAGCAGTGAGGACAACCAGAGGTCACCGTCATCACTGTCTTGGTTTTCGTGGGTTTTGGCCAGCTCCTTTACTGCGACCTGTTTTATCAGCAAGGTCTTTATGACCTGTATCTTGTGCTGACCCATCTCATCCTGTGACTTAGAATGCCTTAACCGTCTGGGAATGCAGCCTAGTAGGTGTCAGCCTCATTTTACCCAGCCCCTATTCAACATGGAGCTGCTCTGGTTCAAATGCCTCTGACAGGAGCACATCTGTAGGTGGGAGGAGGACAGGCTGAAGACCCAGACCAAGGGCCTTCATCTGCATCCACTCTTCCTCGTTCACCTTCCTCTCAAATAGCTGGTCCCAGCAGGATAGCACAGAGCTCACCCAGGCTCCAGGGCAGGTTCTTCCCCTAGAATACCCAAAATCTCAGCAGAACAGTGTGATGAAGGCTAGTGCTCCAGGAGGCCAGAGAGACCAGATGAAAGAGTGCTGGACAGAGTCCAGAGAGTGGGCTCCTCCTTCCAGCATGGCCCCTCACTCACTCAGTCCACGATCTTAGGAGCATCATTCCCTCTCTCTGAGCTTCAATGTCCTCCTCTGTGAAATGTGCACAGTAATACCTACCTTTAGGACAGGTAAGAGTGGCAGCTGCTCAGTAAATTGTAGCAATAACTGCAATGATAAGGATGATCTCCAAAGCCCTTTGCTGCTCTCAAATCCTCTGGTCCCAGGCCAAAGATATTTCTCAAGCCCCCACAACCATTTGTTCTAGAGGCAGAGGGCCCTGGGCACAGCCGTGGTCCCTCTGGAGCTCTGATCTCCCAACATCTTCCCCACCAGGGCTCTGCTTGTCTCCGTAATGAGGTTTGAGTTTCATTATATCATTTGTCTGGTGCCCAGCTAAACATCATTTGACATAGGCACAGGTTCTGCAAGAGACCGAGAGTAATCCTTAAAGCTTAGCATCTACCCTCAGCTGCCATGTGTGGGAAGCTGGTCTTGCAGCTGGCGTGAGGCCAGGCTGGCGGGGAGCTGGATCCTGATTCCTCTTTGAGCTCCTCCAAGGAACAAGGCTTCAGCCTCAGCACCAGGTTCCAGCTGCCGTGGCCAGTGGCTTCTTAGTGTCTCAGCTGGACCTCCCACCCCCACTCCTGTGAAGGGTAATGACCCTCGGTGGCCCCACGCCATCTGCCACTGGCCACCAGGGCAGCATGCACAAAGTGTGGTAGTCAAGGGAAATATGAATAGGTCTTGCATACACACACAATAGATACTGTAAATGGGATTGGTATTCCTTTGCTGCAGGACTTCTCAGGACCTTAAATTGCTCAGTCACCAAAAATGTATTGAGCACCTACTAGGTGCCAAGTACTCATCTAGCTGTTCAGAATAAGTGGTGAATAAGACACACAAGCTTTATGCTCTCATGACACTTATATTTCAGTGCAGAGGGAGGCAGAAAATAAATTTGCAAGTAAATAAGAGAACTTCAAACGGTGAGTGCTGTGAAGAAAGCAAACCAGTAAAGAGATAGAGGAGGACTGATGTGTTAATATGCATTGTGAATGTCTAAGGAGAAGCAGAATCACATGTTCTATGAGGAAGTCTCAGAACTGCAATTCCTTGGCAAGGTATTGAGGAATGCTCTAGAATGGTCCTAACACTCAAATCTAAAGCATCCGTCCTTGGCATGAGCTCCCCCGAAGACTACCCCATCATCTCCAGGATAGCATCTGAGATGCTCCAGCCGATCCCGCCATTCCAGCTCACATCCCCCTACTCCTCCAGAAAACTGAGCGAGCTTGAACGTCCCCCAACACATTCCCGCATTTCCACATGCTCAACACGTTCCTGCTTCCCAGAAAGCCTCCTGTGCCTTCTTTGCCTGGCAAACATGTCCTCATCCTTCAAGGCTGTATTAGACAGGGTAGGTGATCCAAGACCTCAATGACTTAATCTTATACAAGTTTATTTCTCACTCACATCCCATGCCAGAGAGTCAGGAACTGCTGTGTTCTTCACAGTTCCTTCTTTCTGCTAGGGTCCCAGAGCCCTCCACTGGATTCCCTGTATGTGGTCAGCAAGGGGAGAAGAGAGTAAGGGTGGAGGAACATGCAGGAGACCTTAGGAGCCAGGTCTGGAGTGAGTTCATCATTTCAACTGCATCTGTTGGTCAGACTGAGCTGCATGCACAATCCCATCTGGCTGCAGAGGGGCTGGGAAACAGAATGTCACTCAGCCTACAGGAAGAGGAAAGGTGGTCAGTAGCATTATCTTAGTTCAAGTGTCACCACCTTAGCCAAGGTAGTACAGAATGAGGGAAGTGGCTTGGTGTAATAGAAAGGAAGTAGGCAGGGCTTGGCATGGTGGCTCATGCCTATAACCCCAGCACTTTGGGAAGCCAAGGTGGGAGGATCAAGAGTTTGAGACCTGGGCAACAAGACGAAATCCCATCTCTACACAAAATGCAAAAATCCCCTCTCTACAAAATACAAAAATCCCATCTCTACAAAAACAAGGCGAAATCACATCACTACAAAAAATACAAAAATTAGCTGGGCATGGTGGGTGTCACCTGCAGTCACAGCTAATCACGAGGCTGAGGTGGGAGGATCGCTTGAGCCCAGGAGGCAGAGGTTGCAGTGAGCGGTGACCGCACCATTGCACTCCAGCCTGGACAACAAAGTAAGGCCCTGCAAAGAAAAAAAAGAAAAGAAAGGGGGAGAGAGAGAGAGAGAAGAGAGAAGAGAAGAGAAGAGAAGAGAAAGAAGGAAGGAAAGAAGAGAAAGAAGGAAGGAAAGAGAGAGAAGAGAAGGGAAGGGAAGGGAGAGAGAGGAGGGAAGGAGGGAGGGAGGGAAGGATCTGAGGTTCAGAAAAGTTAAGTGCCTTCATTTATTCCTTCATCTGTTCACTCATTCATTCACAAGGTGCCTACTCTGTTAGCTACTAGCTGAGAACTAGTGTTCAAGTCCAAGTCTGTTAGATCCCACCAGTTTCCACAGACTCATGCTTCTTCAACCTTGGGCCTCAGAAAACTTGCCCTCCAGCCAAGGAGACCCACATGTCATTTCGGTGCAACTCACAAAGTGGGGTTAAACACCTCTGATGCGAGTCACATGTCACATGCTGTGGGAGCTAGGAGCAAGAAATGATTCCAAGGGGCTCTGGGAAGGCACACAGAAGATGTGGCACTTGCATGGGGCTGGCACACACACCCTGGTGAGGAGCCCTGTAGTCCAGTCCCGGGAGAGAGGGGGTGTTGTCCTGTGTATGGGAGCAGCCCATTCTAGGAGGCAGGCATATGACAGGCTTGGGGGGCTCCCTTGGGACTCACAGTGCATCAGTAACAGGAGCTTAAGCTCCTCAGGCTCCACATGGCAGGACAGCATCTTAGAGGGCCACTTCCATGCCCCTAGCACTGGTCCTCAGTGCTGGGTCAGTCCCAGAGCCCCACAAAGCCTGCCCCTCTGAACCAAGGGGCATCAGGGGTCTGTGACATCCCATTCCCTCTCAACACAGTCTCTGCAGAGGCCGTGAGGTTACGTCTCCTCCCTCCCCCTGCTTCCCACGGTCCCCACTCCTCCAACATGTTCCTCCTGAACTTCTATGCCCATGGAATTGCTGTGTGCAATTATTTATTCATGCCACATCTACCAGTTGACTATTGGTGCCAGACACTGTGGAAGGTGCTAGGGAAACAGCTGGGGTCAAAGCAGACCTGATGCTGTGCTCCGGAAACGTGTGCCTTAATGGGGAGATGAATACGTAAGTGGCAGTTGCAATGCCGTGTTATGCAGTAAGCCCAGGGCATTCTGGGGCAAGTACGAGGGGCATCCTGCCCTTCCTGAGCAGCCTCCAAGGACTTTTCAGCAGAAGTAAAGTTGAGCTAGAACGTGAAGATAAGTCATTAACCGAGGGGCTGGGTAGGTTGGGAAACAGACCCAGACCATCACAGGCAGAGGGACCCGTACATGCAAAGGCCCAGAGGAGAGGAGAGGAGAGGAGAGGAGAACAAGGGGCACTATAGGAAGAGGTTCTGGGTAGATGGAGCAAGGCGAGGGGCAGGAGGTTGCTTGGAGACATGACTGGAGCAGCCCCACAGAACTGTAGCAAGTGCAGATTTCATCCCCATAGCAGCACAGGGCTGCTGCAGGATTTTAAGTGCAGGAGTGGCAGAATCACAGAGCGCGGTCTGAAGGATCATCTGGCACAACTTCTCATTTTGGACAAAGAGGCCAAAACTCAGAGAGAGGAAGCTGCTTGTGCGGTGTCACTGCGGAACTGGTTAGAACCCCGGTCTCCAAAGTCATTGTCCAGTGCTCACTGCCCTGGGCTACAGCCTCACCTCCTATTAGGGAGGGATCCAAAGATGCAGGAGGGAGCAGGCACAGGGCCTCCTCCCACTGCTCTGCTGAGAAGAGGAGAGCCCGTCTTCCTCACCAGGCGCTCCAGTCCTTCACAGAGGCACGGACAGGTTCACCAATAAACTCTGTGTCTGCAGCACCCTGGGGAGGGGTCTGCCCCTGCAGCCTGAGCTCTCCTGCTCACCTGCCGATAATGGCTGTGCCCAGGGGCCTCAGCACCTGCCCTCCATCTCTATCCCTGAAACCCATCCAGCAGCCCTGGAGCCCTGCCCTCAGGAGAGCTCTTTGTCCAGGCCCCGCCAGGGTGGGGAGTTAAGCTTGGTTAGATATTTCCTGTTACGGCCTCATTAATTGTGTAATACAATGATGATTAATTTTACAGTAAGAAGTAAAACTGTTGGAGGGAATAGGCAGTGGGGGAGAAGGGGTGTGAGGGGTACAGGATGAAAACCATTGCCCCTAAAACAGGGATGGCCAGGCAGGATGTTATGCCAATTTTCTCTGACACTCTGAGCCCCAGGGGCCTCTCCCAGGGACTCGGGAAACTCGCACAGGAGCTAGATTTCTGCCACCCTAGTAAGAGGTGGGCGCAGAAGCAAAGCCATGAGGTTTGCCTGCCCCAGATCCTAAGAAACTCCCAGAGAGAGCCTTGGCTAGAAGTCAAAGGGCTGGGTTCTGATTCTGGCTTTCCCGTGAGTGAACTGTCTGTCCTCAGTTTCTTACATGTAAAATACGATGATCAGCTCTCACCCGGTCTACTTGAATGGAGCAATATGCGAATAAAATGAGAAGGTGGGTTTGAAAGCACCAGTGTAAACTACAATGAGGATACGACAGTAGAGAAGAGGACTGCACTGACTACAGGGCTGTTTCTGGACAGCTTGAGACATCAATTCATCCCTCTGGGCTTAGTTGCACACTTCCTGAAGTTGCTGTGCTGATTAAATAAGATGCTGTATTCAAAACCCTAGTATTGTATCTGCACAAAGTAGGCACTCTACAAATGGCGGCTGGATTTAGAGCTATTATTATTTCCATCATCACCATCACTAATAAAATGCAGTCCTTTCCAACCCTTAAATTCTTCACTGTGTCCCTGGTCAAAGTGGCCCCTCCTTTCTTTCAAGGGAGAAGCCCACTTCAGTGCCCCATCACACCCTCATCCTGCCCCCACCCCTCCCAGCAGCCAGGCCTGTCTAAATTCAAATGGGAAACTCAGTCAGGGAGCTCTGGGCAGGGGGCTGGAGCTTCTCTGGGGTCAGGGCAGGCCTCTTCCCCTTTGGCTTCTTCCTACCTCGCCCTTTGCTCCTCCCCCCAACTCTAGGCCCTTCCTCCTGTGTCCCACCCCCGCCTCCCACCCCAGCCAGCCTGACATCCCCACACCTGAATGGCGAGCCCTGCTGTGACTTCCGTTTCCCGGGCAAGGGTCTTTCTGCAGACGTTCTCCCCTCCTTCTCCAATGGGAGCTCTCTGCCCCTTCTTCAGCCCAGGAACACCTGTGGTCTGAAGAGCTCCTCCTCACGCTACCAAGCCAAACTTGGGTCTGCCTGCCTGGCTCAGCAAAGCCAAATACTGATGCTGAGATTTACGAGAAGGGGAAAAAAGGCACGTATTGCGGGGAACCAAGCAAGAATCGGACAAACTCCCCGATGGTTTACAAGCAAGGGCTTGTAAAGGGAGGGTACATTTCAGGAAAGCAGAAGTTACAGGCAAAATCCTAAATCCATACACGGAGCAAGGTTATACATTGGTTTGGCACAAAAAGGTGAGATATATTGAAGTGCAGGGCTTAGAGGTCACAGGTAGATTTAGAGATTTTTAAATTTGCAGTTGGTTATGAAAGTGAGGCTTTGTCTAAAAACTCGGGGTCAGTGAAAGGAATGTGAAGGTTTGGCCTGAGGGCATGACTCCCCCCAGTCCCCTCAGACAGGGACTCAGAACATACATTAAGATGTTATCTCTGGTTTCCTCCCTCCCTTCCTTCCTTCCTTCCTTCCCTCCTTCTTTCTTTCTTTCTTTCTTCCATAGAGATGGGGTTTTACCATGTTGCCCAGGCCGGTGTTGAGCTCCTGGGCTCACGCAATCCACCCTCCTCAGCTTCCCAAAGTGTTGGAATTACAGGCGTGAGCCACCATGCCCAGCCATTATCTTTGGTTTCTATAGGTAACTGAACATCTTGTGGCTCTCAGCTTCCTTGGGTGGCTATTGTTTTATTATCTTCTTGCTTCTCTGGTTGCTCATTTACTTCTCAGGGCTAGTAAGGTGCCTGGAATTTCCCTGGAAGGGACTCAAGATTTTCCTTTATTTCCATGTTTGGGGGCGGAGGGCCCTGGCAGGCCCTTAAGAGGAGTCCCTGCTTCACCTCACTTGCTCACGTTTTGTGAAATTTCACGGATCTGTGGTGCCCGTAGGTGCTGGCAGCAGCTTCTCAGCTTGCCCATAACTACATGCCCACTGATTCTTTTATTCCCTCTATGGCACCCAGCACTGCCCTGTGTCTGGGAAACACTGGCTAAACCTCACCGCCCATCCCCCTTTTCTCTGCTTTTTGTCCCTCTCCTCTGATCCCGCCACCAGTGTTCCCAGCCCTGGCATCACTGACATTTTGGACCTGATCATTCTCTTGTGGTTGCTATCCCGGGCTTGTAGGATATTTAGCAGTGTCCCTGGCCTTTACCCACTAGATGCTAGAAGCAACTGCTCCCTCCTCACACCCAGTCATGGCAACCAAAAATGCCTCCAGACACTGCCATATGTCTCCTAGGGGGCGAAAATCACCCCTTGCTGAGAACCATGGCCCTAGATCTATATCCTAGATAGATCTCAGCCCCTAAAGCCCCACCCCCCGCTTTCTCCCCACCCCGCCCCCGCTCCCTATGCTTTGTTCCTTCTCACTGCCTCCCTCCTGATCACCCCACCCCCTGTGCCACAGCCAAGCGGCACTTTACAGCCCACACTGGACTAAACACCTTCTGCGACTGGAACAGCTGCTCTTTCTTCTGGCTACCCAAAGCCAGAGCCGCTCAAGATGGAGACAGAGAATGCAAATTGCACACGTGAAATGCTTTGCTGACGCCTGGGGCCTCTCCCTTGTTTTCTGCTCAGATGAAAGGCAGGAAGAGGGGATCGAGTGAGGTGGGCAGGGGCTCCTGGGAAGCTGCAGCTCACTTTCTCCCCAGCTCCCACTGTACCCAACCCCCTCCAGGGACGGTGGTCGGGAGGGGGCTGGGGAAGCTCCATGCTCTTCAAAGGCACAGAAGGAGGTGGAGAGCAGGGTGGAGCCCTCTCCCCTGCACCTTAGGGCTTCAGAGCCCCACGTCTCTTCCAGGGAAGCAGCCCAGACGGGCATTAGGTGCTTTCAGCCTAATCCTGAGAGGTCACCTTCTGTCTCTAAGTCAGAGCCTCCCCTGCCACACTGCCTCTGCGCCTTCTTCCTGCAAGTCCCCACCTGCTTAACCTCCCACTCATGACACCTGACTCATAGACTAACTAGGGGTATCTTAAAGTCCTTCAGCATCACCATGAAGTGCTCAGAAGAAGCCTTTTGGCTGTTGGAAAGATCCCTCACCTAAGGTCTAGCCCAACGTGCATCCTGCCTGGTCCTGTGTGGACTGCCCCTTCCCTGCATCCATCTCCAGGAGAGGGCATTGCTCCTCTCTCACTGGTGAGCTGCTAACATGCCACCGCTTAACTAGCATCCTCTGCCCCACCAGACCAGTTTAATGCAACAAAAAAGGATTCGCACTGCAGCTAAGATGTGGCCATGTCGACAGTGAAGCCTCTAGAATCTAGATGGATGGCTACATAAGGCTGCCAGCCCTTCCCTAGTGCACATGAAGTCCTACTGAACAAGCTGACTTCTCTGGACCCTTGACCCTCACTGGGAGGCCAAGGACGTGGTTACACCCATCCCTTCAGTGGTCAGCATTGACGGGGTCATACAGGGGCATAGCTGTACCATCAGACCGAGTCCCCACTCCCAGGGACCTGGGGTTAGGCAGGATCTCAAGTAGGGTAGGTCCATGGGATGCATGTTTGTCCACCTTTTTCCACATCCCTCTGCCTGCTTCCTTTGGGCCCACTAGCAGGGTGAGAGAAACTGGACAAAATTTAGATTGACACCTGTGAGTTGAGAAAGAAAAGGGTCTCCAGTTTCCCTCTTTCTCTCTCTCTCTCTCTCTGCAAAACATCACCCAGTTCATCCTCCTAACACCCGTCTTCCCTATGGAAACCTTCCGTGGCCCTCTGTGGCCCATCAGATGAGCTGGAGCTCCTTGCCCCGGCATTCAAAGCCAGCACCATGCAGCCCACAGTCTCCACCTGCTGGACCTCCTGTAGCCCCCAACTGACCCCTCAGCTCCAGCCAGAACTGAGGATGTCCCTTTTCCCCATCTCCCTGCAGAGTCACTGAGCTCTTTCTGTGTGCCAGGCCCCATGCTGATCACTTTATAATGCTCATAACGCGCCTCTGAGATTGGTGCTGGGATTAACCTCCTTTTACAAATGTGGAAACTGGGGCACAGAGGAATTGGAAACTGACATCAATAAGTGGCAGAGCCAGGCCTTGGCCCCAGACACTGCAACTGCAGAGTCTGCTGCACATCCTCCCCTCCTCCTCCACCTTCTCTTCCTCCTCCTCCTCCTCCTCCTCCCCCCCTCCTCCAGGACCCCTGGAATAGACTCCCCCTGGCTTCCTGCTGCCAACCTCACTCCATTCAGAGCCCCCTCCACACTCTGCACGAGAGGGCTTTCCATGAATCAGAGCTGATCACCACAGGTAAGCTGCCATGTCTGTAGGGCCCAGCATGACCCTCTCTCCCTCTGCTGAAAGCCCTCAGCCACCACCTATGCACAGGCTAAAAGGCAGGCTCCTCTCGGATCACTCGAGTCTTCACACTCAGGCCCCGTGGTGTCTAATTCATCACCTACCAAACCCCTGCTCTCCCCGCCCCGTGCACCCCTGCTTCCCAGATGCTCCCTGCCCTTTCCTGCCTTAAAACCCTTGCATGTGGTGTGGCCTTCATTTCCAATACATCACCTCACTCCCAAACTGGGAGAGAAGACACACATGTGTCCTTCAGGACCCAGCTCCACTGCGACCTCCTGGGTGACGCCTTCCCTGACTCACCCTGAGATGCCTCCCTGAGAGACAGCGGTCACTCCATCCTCTGGGTTCCCTGCACACCTTGAGCTGCTCCTGTCCGGGAGTTTGTTTCTGGGTCTGTATCCACCTCCGCAGATCCTGAAACCCTGGAGGTCAGAAGAGTTCTGGTCAACCCATCGTTACTGAGCACTTGCCATGTGCCTGATACACAGGCACCAGGGATCCAGATCTGAACAAGATCTTGACCTTCAAGGAGCTTCTGTCTAGTGGAGAGCTGGCGTGAAATAGCCAATCTTAAGAAAAGTGATAAATAGTACGAGAGAGGTGGCCATGGGTTGCTAGGGGAGCCCAGACATGGGGTAACACACCCATCCAGGGCAATGCCCCACCTGAGGGCAAAGGCCATGGAAGAAGCTGTCTAGCCAAAAACAGGAAGCAGCTCAGAAGGAAGAGGGGCCATGCAGGAGGCCCAGCGTGAACAGAGGCACAGAGTGTGGTGTCTACAGGAGATGCAAGGTGCCATCGTGTCAGAAGATGGTAGAGAAGAGGTAGGGGGCACGGAAGCAGTCAGAGGGGATGAGTTTGGGTACAAGGTCTCCATTAGAACTGCATTTGGCTCTGTGTAACGAAAACCCTCCACAACAGCGTGGCCAAATTAGAGACTTGTTTTTCTCGTCTAATGAGGAGTCTGGGAGCTGGCAGTTCAGAGCTGACCCAGTTGCTCAGGAGATCAGGCTGCTGTTCCCTTCCTGCTCTGCCATCCTCATGATTGCAAGACAGCTGCACTTCTAAGCCTCACTTTCCAGCAGGAAAAAAGGAGGTAGGATGATGTTTAAAATGTTTGTGCCAGGCTGGGCACAGTAGCTCACACCCGGAATCCCAGCACTTTGGGAGGCCAAGGTGGGTGGTTCACTTGAGGTCAGGAGTTCGAGACCAGCCTGGTCAACATGGTGAAACTCTGTCTCTACTAAAAATACAAAAATTATCCAGGTGTGGTGGCGCCCAGCTGTAGTCCCAGCTACTTGGGAGGCTGAGGCAGGAGACTCTCTTGAACCCAGGAGGCTGAGGTTGCAGCGAGCTGAGCTCTCACCACCGCACTCCAGCCTGGGTGACAGAGCGAGACTTCATCTCAAAAAATAAAAAAAAAAAAAAATAGAATAAAATGTTTGTGTCCATGGCATCTTTTACTATTTTTTGAAATTGTGGTAGAATACACATGACGTAAAATTTCCCATCTTAACCATTTTAAGTGTCCAGTGCAGTGGCATGAAGTACATTCACATTGTGGTACATCCATCGCCACTATTTCCAAAACTTTGTCATCAGAAACTCTGGACCTGCTATAAGCAATAGTTCCCCATTCCCCCTCCTCTCAGCCCCTGGAAAACATCATTCTTCTTTCCGTCTCTATGAAATGGACTACTCTAGGGACCTCACATAAGTGGAATCATACAGTATTTTCCCTTTGTGTCTGCCTTATTTTACTAAGGAAAATGTCCTCAAGGTTCATCCATGTTGTAGCATATGTCAGAATTTCCTTCCTATTAAAGACTGAATAATATTCTGTTGTATGTGTATGCAATGTTCTATTTATCTATTCATCTGTCAATGGACACTTGAGTTGCTTCCACCTTTTGGCTGTTGTGAATAATGCTGCTACGAGCCTGGGTGTACAAATACCTCTTCCAGTCCCTGCTTCAGTTCTTTTGGGTATATACCCAGACACTTCTGGATATATACCCAAATTGCTAGGTCACATGGTGATTCTAGGTTTCATTTTTTTGAGGAGCCATCCACTGTTTTGCTAGCTGCTGTGCCATTTTATATTCCCACCAGAAGTGCACGAGGATTTCAATTTTGCCACGTCCCTGCCAACACTTGTTATTTTCTGAGTTTTGGGTTTGTTTTTTTAATAACAGCTATCCTCATGGGAATGAGGTACTATATCAATGCGGTTTTGATTTTTCATTTTCCTAGCGTTGAGCATCTTTTCCTGTACTTATTAGCCTTCTGTACCTCTTCTTTGGGGAACTGTCTATTCAAGTCTTTTGAACATTTTTAAACTGGGTTGTTTGGTTTTCTTGTTGAATTGTAAGTGTTCTTTGTATATTCTGGATATTAACCCGTTATCAGAGATATGATTTGCAAACACTTTCTCCCATTCCATGGGTTGCCTTTTCACTCTGATGACTGAGTCCTCTGATGCATAGAAGTTTTACATGTTGATGATGATGTCCAATTTATCTATTGTTTTCTTTTGTTAGCTGTGCTTTCAATGTCATAGCCAAGACATTGTTGCCAGATCCAATGTAATGAAGGTTTTTCCTTATCTGTTCTTCTGAGAGTTTTATCATTTTAGGCTCTTGCATTCAGGCCTTCGATCCATTGTGAATGTCTGTCCTTTCTGTTTAAAGAAGAAATGCTTTCTTGGAAGCCCTTCCCTATCCCTCAACCCTCAAGAAACTTGATCTCATCACCCAGAACAGGCTGTGACAGACACTTTGCCAACCCAAACACATTTGTAAGGAAGGGAGAATAGATATTGTGTAGACAGCAAGCAGTGTCTTCCCAACCACGCACGTCCCCGGGTCATCCTGGGACAATACTGAGCACATGGCGCACCTGTAGTAAGCAGACACTGGGGTGTGTGCCTGTTGAATGGCCAAATGGGCACAGACCAGTGGACTGACTTCATGGCGGCAGAAATGACCCTGGATTTGACACTAAAGGTGCAAGCCCTGGCCCACCACTTCCAGCCTTATTGCCTCCAGCAAGACACTTAACCTAGCTGAACCTGTTGTCTCGGCCTCAAAATGATGATAGCAATCACTTTCCTTTAAGTCAGTGTTTCACAGATTACAAGACCCTCTTGCATATATTATCCTTTTCATCCCCACAAGGACCCTGTGAAGTAGATAGGGTAGGATTTAGGTAATCTCTGTTTTCAAGGTGAGGAAATGATTGCCCAGAGAGATTAAGTGACTTGCCCAAGGAGGCTAAGCTGAGCACCAAAATGGGCCCTCTAACTTCTCAGGTAGTGTGGTCCCCTTCCTGCTCATCTCGGGGGCAGGGGAGAGGAGGGTGGATTGTGAGTGTCAAATGAGGGCCTGGACAGGAAAGTGCTTTGCAGAAAAATGGGTGCGTTTGGTTTTTCAGTGTCTGTGTAGATTGGAGATGGTCAAGATGGGACAAGATGAGGATTAGGTCAAAGCAGGAGAGTCAAGGTGCCTGCTTTTCTCCCAGGCACCTGTTGAGACAATCATCAAGGTGGGAGGGCTGCTGCACTGACTGATATTCCCCACAGCCCAGTAGGGAGGTAGCTGCCAGAGAGGGTTTTTACCCTACAGGTCAGACACCTTCCAGGCGCATGCCCACCCCAACAGACCTGCAGGCTCTGTTGCTGCAGCTGCTCGCCTCTCTCCCTTTCCCACAGCTGCCCCCACCCCATCACACTCTGCCCCCCACCTTCTCTTCCCCCTCCATGCTCCCTCCTTTCAAAAGCATAATGAGTCTGATAAGACATTGTCTCCTTAACAGGATTAGCCACGGAGATCTCTTGTTCCCTCCCACTCATTCTGTAATACTCCTCATCTTGTGTCCTGTAATTTTCTGCTGGTATCAGAAGCTCTGGACCACCTCGGTGATATTAATTTCTGCTCGCTCTTTAATGGTGTGACTGCCGATACACTGAGATGCCCCCCTCCGCGCAGCCACTGGGCCACCAAGGCCCTGTGGGTAAATTACACGAGGCCCTCAGAGGCTCTCTCCCTCCAAAGTCAGCTGCTTGTCCCCTCCATCCCCCGCTTCCCCAACTGCCCCATCTCCCAGTTCTGGGGGCAGCAACTACCTCTATCTTATAGGCCAAGGAAGCAGGTCTAAACATGGTGCTCAGATGGCAGAAGGATGACAAATGCATGTCCCCAATCCAGTTCTTCCCTTCCCTTTCTACCCTGCCCCCAACACATGTCCCTCAGAAGACTCTAGGCAGGGTGCAGGCAGGGGGAGTCGGGCACAGTGCGGGAGAGGGCTGAGCTCTGGACCTGGGTTCTCCTCCTAGGTCTGTGACATAGGCAACCTAATGACTTATCCAACCTCTCTGAGCCTCAGTTTTCTCCTCTGCACATTGGGGATGACCATATGTATCTGGCAGGATTGTGGTAAAGCCCAGAGTTCAGGACCTGACACACAGCAGGTACCTGGCTGGAGTTTAGTGGGATTGGGGAATGCAGCTCTTAGAATTTATCCAGAAATGCTTTCTCAACCCTGAGGTATATCCCCAACCTTTGTCTTTGTACCAATTCTCTCTGAGCTTTGTCCTTCCAAATATCTTTTTCTTTACACGTTTTTAGGGACTAATGCAGAGGAAACTTTATGGCTCTTCAACCCAAAACGTTAATTAGAGGATAACACAACATATAGGGTGAATCCTGAGAAGAGGGGGCAGGAAAATAAGAGAATTACCTGACCCCTGCCCCCAGCCCATGGCTGAGGACAGAGAAAAGAGGCATCCTGAGAAAGGCTACGTCCCACATGGTCCGGGGCCAGGGGCAAGAAGAAACCCTGACTGGGAGTCAGCCGGGCATTTTCAGAAAGAGAGAGAGATACAGGCAGGCCAGTGCCTGGAGGAGTTAACAGAGGTAGAGAGGAAATTGCCACAGTCAGAAGAGGTGAGGCTGGAGCTAAATCTAAGTTAATTTGGAAACAGTTTTGTGATCGATTGTGCAGAGAGTGTCAGCGAGTGAGAGGTGGGAAATTGCACCTGTCTGGTGAATGAGCTCAGAATTCCAAGTGTGCTGGGGAGGCTGGGGAGCTGGTGCCACACTGGGCAATGCCAAGGTGGGGAGGCAGTGCGTGTCCGGGGAGCTGGTGGGGCCTGTCTGCCCGCTCAGAAGATAAGTGCACAAAAAGCAGAGCAGAAATCATGTATTGTACCTTTACTCTATGCGTAGCCCAGTGTGAAACCGTTACCTACATTTCTCAGCTAATGTTTGTAACACACTGAAAGCTGGCCACGGGCAGCAGCTAATGCCAATAAACAGACACTGGACTTTCAGGCCAGACACTGGCAGTGAAGGGGTGGGATTTGAGGCCTCTGTCCTGAAGGAATGTGGAGTCACACAATCTAGGTTCAGATCCCAAATGTGTTGTTCTCTATCTCTGTGACCTCAGGCAAGCTTCTGAATCTCTGTGAGCCCAGTTCCCTGGTCGATAAAATGAGGATCATATTGCCCACCTCTCAGGATGAAATTGAGGCAATGCATGTAAAGTGTCTAGCACTAAGCCTGGAACACAGTGGAAATTGACAATTAAGAGGTATGTCCCCTCACCCACCCCCTTTTGTTCCCCCGTCCATTGTACCATGAATGACAAGCTATCCGTGAATTTTACAAATTAATAGTAAAAGACCAGTATATGATGAAAGCTGGATAAGGGGTATAGACACTATGAGCTAGGGGAGCAAGAAATGACTGAGGGCTGGCAGGGGACAAGGGAGAAGAGGTGCTGAGATGAGCCAGTGTGGAGAGGTTGGTGCGTGGACCAGCAGAGTTGGGGCAGAGCACTCATATGTTCACATCTTTGCAGACTCAGTTTGAGACCTGATAAGACACAAATGTTGCCGGGACTTGAAACATTTCTACCTTTGCTGATAAGCTCCCTGGCTGGCATAGCTGATGTACATACAGTCATGCTGATTAGCCTGTAAGTTTAAAAAGCAGAGGTTCAAAACAACTGAATTGCCTCTGCTATTTGAGCAGCGGCAGAGGATTTTTAACAGTTCTAAGAAGAGGAAAATGGGAATCAAGCATGATCTAGAATCACTGGCACAGCAGTCACTCCAAGCTCCGGAGTGTACCGATGTAGACGTTGGATGAGAAGCTGTAAGTCATAATCGTGAGAGCAATTGTTTATCAAGCAATCACTGTGCAGGCGCCGGGCCTGGCGCTTTAATTCACGTGACCACTACAACTCTGTGCGATTGGTACTGTTATTAGCACAATTTTATAGACAAGGAAACTGAGTTAGAGAGGCTAAGTAACCTGTGCAAGGTCTCACTGATAGAACGAAAGTCTATCTGACTTCAGAGCCACATACTTGCCACTGAGGCAGAGTAGCTGAGATTCATGCACTCATTCAATCATCCATTCATTCATTCAAGGAATATTTTTTTGAGCACCATCTCAAAGGTGTTGTAACTGAAACTGAGCCCAGAGCAGTGACCAGCATGTACCGGGCCTTTACCAAGTGCCAGGCTAGGGCTGTGCTAAGGACCAAGAGGCAGGGGAATGAGCCCGCCTGCTGCTCCTGGCCTTTGGAGGCTGCAGCCACTCATTGTGGGGCTTCTGTCTGCAGGAGGAGCCACTGGAGGCCTCTGAGGCAGGTAGGCCCCCTGGGGTGGGAAGATGGTGATGGGGAAACACATGTAGGAAGGACAGAGGGATGGTCTCCACTGCCACCCAGTGCCCTTGGAGCCACACAGGGAGCACAGGGGCAGACGCCAGATGGCTGCAAGAGGTCACAGTGCCATGTCCCTTTTAGCCGCAGCCCCTTATAAGAACCGGTAAGACCCGTTTTCTCCTTCTCTGTGTATAAGCCCCCCATTGTTACCAAAGACATGAAATGAAGCAGAGACAGAAATGAGCCCATCTGAGGCACAGTTCCACAGCAGCCCAGCGACTCCTCCCAGTAACTCTCTAAGGGGGTGTGATCAAGACCACTTTGTAGATAACGAGACTGTGGGGTTTCTGCTCAGGGACTTACATCCAGGTCATACAGCTGTGAAGCCAGCCCGAGCTTCCAGCTCTACGTCCAATCCTCCATCTCCACATCCAATCCTCCATCTCCAATGCGATCCAACCAGAACTGATGGTGCACTCGGGAATTCCCAGCCTTGGCCCAGGTGTTATGGGGCAGTTCAGAAGAGTGATGCTGATGTATCACTCTTTAAGAAACCTGCATCCTACCTGGGAATATGAAGATGACCCCGTCCAAATGTGGAACTTGAGGCCCTTCTGGGTCCCAGGCTGTGGCCTAACTGAGGGAGCTGTGAACTGTCTGGAAAGGGAGAGAAGGTCCTGGTTAGCTGGACTTTCAGAGAGGGTCTAAGAGGGGCCTTGCTGGGGTGCAGGGAGGGGTGCACCCCTGTGGGAAGGAGCCGGTAGGACTCCCCATGGCCATGCAGTGTACCGGGACATACCTAGCAAAAGTCTGCCTCTGGATTTGGACAGCCCCAGCTTTGAGATTTGGGGCAAGTTGCTTTGACCTCTCTGATCCTCAGTTTCCTTGGCTACTAGAGGGGAAGAAGAAAACCCTTAGCCCAAGAAGGCTGTTGCAAGAATTAAAGCAGATGGCGGAAAGAGGGCTGGCTTAGAGCCTGGAATCCATTCCACAGTATCGAGCCCTTGCCACTGAGGCAGGGCTGGGGTGACAGCAGCAGCTGGGATCCACATCTGCCCTCAAGGGCTTACTCTCTAGGGACAGTGCTAGGCCTTGAGCGACTCAGTCCACACCTTGTCCCAGTAGAGACAAGTATGCAGTGAAGCAGCCCATGAGGCAGAAAGACCCATGGTGGGGGTCGTCTCCAGGAATGGGATGTGAGCTGACTCTGAGGGGTGGGTCAGGACGAACCCTGGGAAGGGCTGGGAGAGTGTCATGAGCAGCAGCAAGGCTTGGGGGAGGAGGAGCAGTGTGGCCGGAGGTCAGGGGCATGACAGTGGGCTTGGGTTGCCCTGTTCAGGATTTTGGTCTTCATCCTAAGAAAAATAGGAAGTCACGAGATGTTTTCAGCATGCTCAGATGTCTATTTCAAGGGAGTCTGTCTGGCTATAGTGAGAATGAACTAGATGAGACCGCAAGTCTTACAGACACACACTAGCACCTTGCCAAACGGCAGCAGAGTGGCCTTTATAGCACGCGGGGTGTTGTGGAAGGGAAGGTCGAGCAGGGAGCAGGGCTCCACGAGGGCCAGGCCCTGGGGTCAGGAAGCATCCCTACTCTTCCCATCACCTTCTAACTGCAGAGCCACCCAGGGTAAAAGAACAATCCCAGCTCCTCAGGGGCTAATGGCGGTGTACGGTGTAGGGCGGTCCTTCAGGGCAGGAGCAGAAGGGTGGGGCCACGCCTCAGAGGCGAGCCAAGGGCAGGCAGCTGCCATCCTCCTCCCCAAAGCCCAGGTACACAAGGGTCCCCTTCCCTGCCGCCATGCAGCTATTGGGGTTCTGTTGCAAGGAGGTAGCTTTCCCGAATTGTAATAACAGTGATTTCTATTCTACCGTGAGCATCTGACACATGGAGTGAGAGCTACAAAGCCCCCCCCAGCGGGAAACATAAAAGTGGGAGTGGGGGCTCTGGGGAGGGTTGGAGGCTGTCGCCCCCGGCTAGGCTCCGCCATGTGCAGCAGACGAGGGCCGGGAATAAAGAGGCTTATTTCAGCACCCTGTTATTATGGCATCTTGTTTTCATAGTTTGTTCAACAAACCTCTCTCCCTCTCCCTCTCCCCCCTCCTCGCCTCTCTTTTTTTCATCTTCCTCTCTCAGCAAATCCATTTAAATGCAATTCGATTCTTAAAGCGCCCCTCTCATGCATGTCTAATGAATGTCAGGGAAATGCTATTACAATGGGGCTGAGGAGGGCCCAGTCTGCAGTGTGTGTACAAGTCATTTGAAAGGAAGCCTGGGAGCGCTCCAGTTTTATTACAGCATAATTAGAAATAAAATCTTGTTGCAATATGAGAATGAGAGATGTGTGCTAATCCTGGGGTAGAGGAAGATAGAGCTGTATTTAGAAGAAAGGATTCGGGGAGAGAGAGAACTAGCCACCGTGCCTCTGCACCCCCTCCCCCGGAAGGTTTGTCTGCTGGTCCCCACCCTCTGCACCCCTAAGGCTTCTAGGAGCTGCTCCAGAGACAGTGAGGGGCCCTTCTAGATCTCAGTTGCCCCAAGTAGTCACTCTGTCAGGGCTCCCTGGGAGCTGAGTAGGGTCCTTTCTGGTAACTCCACACCCCTCCCACCTACTTAAAAGACCAGTCTATGGGCAGTTAGGAGTTGGTGGGAATGGGTGGCAGAGCCCTGGACTTGGAGACTGAGACCCAGGTCAAGTTCTGAGTCCCCCACTTAGGAAAGCTATGCATTCCTTTATTCATTCAGTTGTTCAACACTTACTGATCACCTGTTATGTACCAGGCACTGCGTTGGGTGCATTCGTTAACTGGTAATTGTCACAGGAAACAGGTTCAGAGAGATTCGGTGGCTCACATGACGT
The DNA here is from genome assembly GCF_002776525.5 of Piliocolobus tephrosceles. Lineage (NCBI taxonomy): Eukaryota > Metazoa > Chordata > Mammalia > Primates > Cercopithecidae > Piliocolobus > Piliocolobus tephrosceles. The sequence goes on along the minus strand of NC_045446.1, from coordinate 107,245,013 downwards.
CATCCAGCTAGATAGGAGAACTCAAGTTCAATCCAAGCCTTCTGACTGCAGAGCTGGGTTCTCTCTGCTCTACCATGCTGTTAACTTCCTGTGTCCTCCTGAGTCCTTCTGACACCCATCTCTCCAGTAATGCCATCTCCTATACAGCCCAAAGGCAGAGATAAAGATGGTGGGACCTGACTGATCCCCTTTACAGCACAGAAAGGGGGACTCGGGGGTGGTGACACCACTTCAGCACTGACGGGCAGGTCAAAGCTTCTGGCTCTGTGTGCCTCGCACAAGTTCGCATAGCCGAGGTCCCGCCTCCCATCCATCCACTCTTCTCCTGACCCAGGCATGTCCACTCTGCCTGACCCCAATTGCATGAGGAAACAGCAATGGGCCAGGAGAGAGGAGGCTGCTCTTGACATCTGCACTCTGACCACACAGATGAGTTGTGTGATGCAGTGCCTCTGTTTCCTCCATGGGGGATGAGATATCAGTCTTTGATTGAGGTTGCAGATAAGGCCCGGCCTGTGTTAACGACCCATTTCCAGGGTCAGTTCCATGCCCATCTCATCCCTGGATGATGCCTTCAGCTTCCTCCCTGCCTCCCCTCAGCTCCTGGCCCTTGATACCCACTGGATGGTCTCAGACTCAATCTTTCTTCCCCATCACATTCTCTGAACCCAGCCTGTACAGTACAGCCTAAAGCCTGGTGACCTTCAGAACTGGCTCCCCTCTGCCCTTCTTCCCATCTTCATGTCTTTGCAGAGTAGAACCTAGTTCTAGAATGTTAGTGCTGGAAGGGTCCCAGGGAAGAGCATGTCTGCATGAGGAGTGTATTCGTCTGCTCTGGCTGCCATAACACAATACTACAGACTGCATGGCCTAAACAAATGTATTTCTTACAGTTCTGGAGGCTGGAAGTCTAAGGTCAAGGTCATGGCAGGTGTGGTTTCTGGTGAGGCCCCTCTCCCTGGCTTGCATACAGTGCCTTCTTGCTGTGTCCTCACATGGCCTTTTCTCTGTGTGTGTATATCCCGGCGTCTCTTCCTCTTTCTTTTTCCTTTTTTTTTTTTTTTGAGACAGAGTCTTGCTCAGGCTACTTGCCCAGGCTAGAGTATGGTGGCACGATCTCGCCTCACCACAACCTCCGCCTCCTGGGTTCAAGCAATTCTCCTGCCTCAGCCTCCCGAGTATCTGAGATTACAGGCGCCCGCTACCACGCCCAGTTCATTTTTGTATTTTTCAGTAGAGACGGGGTTTTACCATCTTGGCCAGGCTGGTCTCAAACTCCTGACCTCGTGATCCACCCACCTCAGCCTCCCAAAGTGTTGGGATTACAGGCGTGAGCCACCACGCCTGGCCTCTTCCTCTTGTTATAAAGGCACCATCAGTCAGGACCCCACTCTCGTGACTTCATTTAACCTTAACCACCTCTTTCAAGGCTCTATCTCCAGATACGGTTGCATTGGGAGTTAAGGCTTCAACATAAAATGTTGGGGGGAAACAATTCAGTCCAAAACAAGGAGGATCTGAAACCTAGAGCCAGCCTGGCCTGAGCTGGGACTTGAAATCCCAGTTCCCGACTCACATCTCATGTGCTTTTCACTCTGCTACAAGTCTCCCTCTGGGGTATTGAGTTGAGGGTTTACAATCCGAGGAGTTCAGAGTCCAGGGAAAGGAGAGGAAGAAGGATGGGCTTGGCTTCCCTTGGTTTTTTCAAACCCAGGCTGACAGGGACTCCCAAGATGTTCACCATCAGCAGGTGGAACTAAAAGGAAAGAAAGGAAGGTGCCCTGCAGAGTCCGCCTTGACTTACTCCCTGCAGGCTGCCCTGGTGCCAGGGCCCCTAGACAGGAGCTAATTCCTGCCAGCCAGGAAGTATCGATCACCCCCAACTACCCTGCCCCACAGCACAAATAGCTTGGGAGGAAAGGACAGCCCTGACTGTAGAGCAAGTTATCTCATTAGTCCTGTGAACTATCTGCAGGCTCCACACTGCAGGCTGACGACACTGTTTTTATAAATCTGTATTGCATGGAGCAGCAACTGGTAACCTGTATTGATTGCAATTTCTCTTTTGGAATTGGGAGGCCCCCGGGGGCCAATTGAGGTACTTCAAAGCCCTGGCATCCTGCAGCTACTCCAGGAAACAGACTTGAGCTGTGACAGACTAAGTAGCTCTTCTCTTCCAAGACAGACAACGATTTTTTCTGACCCTGGCCAAAGCCTGGTCTCAATGCAAAGCCTCACCCGATTCCCTTCCTCCTCCCTCTTACTCCACATCCCCCATTGCCTACCGGGACCTTCCTCGCAGAGGAAAGTGGGTAGGCAAAGCACGAAACCCCTTCCTCAGCATCTGGTTTCTCTGCTTCAGGAAGGCATCTGACTCCAACAGTGGAAAAGCAGCTCCCACCCCTACATGAATACCTATGCACTGCATATGCATCATAGACCTGCCTCCTTGTGCTGTTACATGTTTAGTATTATGATCTTTAAAAAGACAAAAAACAGAAAACCTGCCCTATAGGCATACAGTGCATATATATCACAACAGCCTTTCATAAGCATTGTTGCACGGACACCACAGAAGAACTCCATGAACAGAGAAAATTGGGGTTTAGAATCCCCAATTTGGGAGTGAGCAAATGCCCAGAAAGGTTAATGGGTGTTCCTAAAGCCACACAGCTGGTAGGTGGCAGGTCTCAAACCTCCAAATACAGAACTCTGTATCATACCCATTGGGACCTACGCCTCCCTAAGCTGCCAGCCCCTTTCTTGTCCCCTACAATGCCCCATCAGCCTGTGTAAGTGTACCCAACAAGTACACACGCCAGTGCAGGTACACACACCAGCACAGGGTCACACACCAGAGCAGGTACACAACATGCCAGCACAGGTACACACACCAGTGCAGGTACACACACCAGCGCAGTACACACACCAGCACAGTACACACACCAGCACAGGTTCACATGCCAGTGCAGGTATACAACATGCCAGTGCAGGTACACACACCAGCACAGTACACACACCAGCACAGGTTCACATACCAGCGCAGGTACACAACTTGCCAGCGAATGCACCGTGCTCCCTTGCAGGCACATTCAGCCACCTGCCCAAGACTGCACTTCCCACTAACACAGGGCACCTGGTCATGGCAGGATTTCTTTGCTCCCTAAGCCTCAGCTTCTGAGGCCCCCTAACCTCTTACCTCACTGCACTAGACTGCAAGATCATTCATCCACTCTTTCATTCAGTAACTGTAATGTCTTCCAAAACTGGTCTCATCTCGCCATTTGCCCATCCACCTACTCTGGCCCTGGCTAGGGAGAGGGAAGCCTCCACTGGAAGAATCAAGAGGCCGGGGGACCAACCTCTGCCCAGAAAGGAGAGAGAAGTCCACCTCACAGAGAAGGGATTAGCCAAAACACCCCCAGCATGCAGCACACACTTTCCTGGCAGCAGGATTGGGGAAAACCGCTCTGAATTTGTGTTCAGGAGCCCCGGGTACGAGCCCAGGCTCTTCCACTCACTAGATGTGTGGCTTGAACAAGACTCCGAGCCCGAGCCATAATTTCCTCATCTGTAAAGCAAGAGAAGGATGGTCTTCCTAGGTGTGTGCCAATGCTCAAGAGAGGGAAGATGTGCCTGGCACAGTACCTGGTATTTGACAGGTATTTCAGCACAAGGGTGCCCACTGATTCACGCACCTCGGAGTGTTTTTCTTGCAGAGTTTATAACACAATTTAAGATATTTCACCTGGATCTCTCTCCAATCCAAAATACAGTGCTTGGAGAGGGGCACCTAAGAGAGTTGAGGAGAGGAAGTTTACAGCTGCTGGTCCCTAGACACAGGACTTCTTCCACAAGGGCCTCAGCTGTGGAAACCTTTCACATCTAAGAGACTGAACTCGCCTTAAGGCAGGCAGAGATGGAACCACCCAAGGCAACTTGATTCCAGAGCTTCTCTTTCCTCAGAGCACAGCACTACGTCACCTGCACTTTTTTTTTGATAGGGATGCTATCTCAGCTCACTCCTGGATTCAAGCGATTCTCCTGTCTCAGCCTCCTGAGTAGCTGAGATTACGGGAGCCTGACACCATGCCCAGCTAATTTTTGTATTTTAGTAGAGACGGGGTTTCACCATGTTGCCCAGGCTGGTCTCGAACTCTTGACCTCAAGTGATCCACTCTACTTGGCCTCTCAAAGTGTTGGGATTATAGGCATGAGCCACGGCCCCTGGCCTCCTTGTGTCTTCTATATCACATACCTCTGCTCTGAATGTTGGGTCCTGGACTTGAACGTGGTTCCATCCTGAAACCAGCAGCCCCGTGTTGCTAGTAGTCCCTCTTCGGGGTGGAGGTAGCATTTCCAATCTAATCACCTAACGAACAGGTACGTCTTTAGTCGGGGAGGGACACAGAAGCCGGGATGCTACTGAGGGAGTGCCTGCTTCCTGCCATCCCCCTGGGCCCTGCCGTGGGAAGTGTGAGGTCCCACTGCCCACATGGGCTCAGCTGGGAGGCCCTGCAGGGGCCTCACTAAGATAAGACCACCATGGCTTACAGTCCAGATAACCTGGGCTGTGTTCTTGTCTGTGCTTTTCTCTTTTGTTAGCTACAAACCATCCGTCTTGCTTTATGTCCCAAGCTGGGGAAACAAGGAAAGGATCAAAGTGGTCCAAAGAGGAAACAGTGGCCCAAACCATTGCAATGTGGCAGCAGTGGCTAGACGAGTAGAGACCCCCAGGGCACAGGGCACGTTGGGGACGGAGTCCAGGTTGGAGGTCCAGCTGCCTCACCCCATGTGGAGATGCCTCCTCCACTGCCAGGATTCATTGATTCAACACATGTTCACTGAGCATCTGCTGTGTGCAAGACGTCCTCTGGAGCCGGCATACAGGGTGAACCAAAATAACTTCTTGCTCTCAAACAGAAGCACCATGTGCTCCAAGGACAAATAAAGCAGAGTAAGGAGTTGGGCAGGGACGAGGGACACAGTCTAATTTTTAGAGAGTGGTCAGACGAGGCTTCTCCAAGGAACTGTCCACTAAGCAGAGACCTGAATGAGGCCAGAAGTCAGTCAAGGAAAGAGCATTTCAGGCCTAGAAGGAATCGTGACAGCAAAGGCCTTGGGGTGGAAGTGTGCAAATGCATATGCAGACAAACGCATTTTAACATCCCCGCAGTAGATGATCCGCAATATTGCATCTCCGACATTCCTTAAGCTGTGAACTTCTAAATCTCTGGGAGACAAAGGGTCTTAAGGATGGTCCGGTTTATTTCTTCTATTCAAGACTGAAATCCCCTATGCAATATCTCAGCCAAGGGTTTCTTCAGCATCAACTTAAATACCCCTGGTGACAGAAGACTCACTACCTGACAAAGACCCTCATTCCAACTTTTTTTATTATTATTACTATACTTTAAGTTCCAGGGTACATGTGTACAATGTGCAGGTTTGTTGCACCCATCAACTCGTCATTTACATTAGGTATTTCTCCTAATGGTATCCCTCCCCTCCCCCCACCCCCCAACAGGCCCCGGTGCGTGATGTTCCCCACCCTATGTCCAAGTGTGCTCATCGTTCAATTCCCACCAATCACCCATTCCAACTTTTTGTAGCCTTGACTTAATTTTTTTTCAACTTTAATTGTGGTAAAATATACCTAACATAAAATTTACCATCTTAATCATTTTTAAGGGTTATGTTCAGTCATGTTTAATTTCAGTTTCCTTTTGCAGCACTGAAACTCCATTCCCATTAAACTAGCAGTCACCAACTGGTTTTGTGGAAGACAGTTTTTCCACAGGCGGGGGTAGGGGGATGGTTTCAGGGTGAAACTGTTTCATTTCAGATCATCAGGCGTTAGATTCTCATAAGGAGCGCGCAACCTAGATCCCTCGCATACGCAGTTCACAATCGGGTTCCCACCCGTGTGAGAATCTCACGCTGCTGCTGACCTGACAGGAGGCGGGCCGCAGATGGAAATGCTCGTTCGCCTGCCGCTCACCTCCTGCTCTGGGACCCAGTTACTAACAGGCCACGGACAGGTACCGGTTCACAGCCCCAGGGTTGGGAACCCCTGCATTAAACATCTCCCCTTTTTCCCTTCCTCTAGCCCCTAGCAACCACCATTCTACTTTCTGTCTCTATGAGCTTGACAACTCCAATACTTGCTATAAGTAAAGTAGAATCACACCCCCTATTTGCCTTTTTGCAGTTGGCTTATTTCACTTAGGATAATATCCTCAAGATTCATCCATGTCAAAGCGTGTGCCCAAATTTCCATCCTTTTCAAAACTGAATAATATTCTGTTGTATGTATATGTCACATGTTATTTACCCATTTGTCTGTTGACGGACACTTTGGTTCCTTCCACCTTTTTGGCTATTGTGAATAACGCTGTTATGAACATGGGTGTGCAAATATCTCTCTCCCTGCTTTCAATTCTTGTGGATATATACCCACAAGTGGAATCACTGAATCATATAGACCTTTATTCCTTTTTTTTTTTTTTTTTTTTTTTTGAGACAGAGTCTCACTCTTGTTGCCCAGGCTGGAGTGAAATGGCGCAATCTCAGCTCACTGCAACATCCATCTCCTGGGTTCAAGCGATTCTCCTGCCTGCCTCAACCTCCTGAGCAGCTGGGATTACAGGCACCCGCCCCCATGCCCAGCTAATTTTTGTATTTTTAGTAGAGATGGGGTTTCACCACATTGACCAGGCTGGTCTTGAACTCCTGACCTCATGTGATCCACCCTCCTCAGCCTCCCAAAGTACTGGGATTACAGGCATGAGCCACCGTGCCTGGCCTAGACCATTTTTCTTAAAGGTCTAACTGGAAGTAGTAGAAATAGTGATTAGCAGGACAAGAGGTTTGCCAGGTGCAGAAACACTCAGAAATGGGAGTGGGTTTAATCTGGGAAGGCTTCCTGAAGAAGGTGAATTTCCAGCTAAGATCAGACTTTTCTGAGTTGCAGTTTCCTCGTGAGTGAAATGGAGACAAAATGCCGTAGAGTTTTGGGAAATTTCATTCAGGCATTCATTCTGGAACATGTGTTGAGTGCCTGTTTTATGACCGGATTGAAATGGGAATGCATTAGAGGATTTTGAGCAGAGGAGCCGCATGATCTGACTTGGGTTGAAAGCATTGCTCTGGCTGCATGCTGGGGACAGAAGGAGGAGGGGCAGGGGTGGATTCAGGGTGGCCAGTCAGGAGGCTGCTGGCCCCTGCCTCATTCAATCCTTTCCCTTCCTTTGCTCTAGAGGCTGCAGTGGGATCTGTCCAGTTCATATCCTCCCCCAAACCCCCAGTTTCCCCCTCCTCCCCTGTCTATCACCTTCTCCCCACCACACTCCCCCTCACCCCTCCCTGAGAGCAGAGCAGCCAGGGCCCCACCTTTGCAGAGGGTGGCTTCTCTCTATCCAGCCCTTTGGAGCTGCCAGAAGCCCAGAGGTTTCTATCAATTATCTCTCCATGGCTCCTGCAGCTCCAGGGAGTCTCCAAAGCCCAGTTCTCTGACCTTTTAGAAAAAGACAGAGAAGATGCTGTCAGCTCACTTAGCACCTGTGTGCAGGGCCTCAGAATTGCCAAGGAGGCTTCTTCATCTCCAAGCTCCCTGCTCTCCAACCCAGCTCCAGAGGAGGAGGGAGGGAGTCTACCTGCAGAAGGCCTGACCGCAGGAGGTGCTGAGGGCCCAGCAGCCCCAACCTCGGCTACTCCGGCCCTTCATCTTCCTGAGATGACATTGAGCCAGCCACCCACGTGCTGGGGACTTCTATTCTCAGTATTTAACTTAATCCTCCCAACAGCCCTGTGACAGCAGTTCTATTTCTTTTCTCCATTTTCCTGAAGAAGAAATGGGGCTTGCACTGGTGTAGTGAGATCATGGAGGCATCAAATTGTCAATGAGTGTGAAGAGTCTTTGCAAATTGATCCCATCCAGGGGTTCTCTGCCATGCACATTAGACACTCCCTGCAGCTCTTTAAAAATATCCATTCCCAGACCACCATACCCTCAGAGATTCAGAGCTTCATTTGAAAAGATCCTTCAGTGATTCTAATGTACAAACGTGATTGAAAACACTCACCAAATTTCAATTCTCCCCTTTTTTACGGATGGGAAACTGAGGGTCTGAAGGAAGACTGGACCTCCCTAAAGGCACCCTGGGTGAGCTGCCCAGAGCTGCCATAAGACATCACTGCAAACTGGGTGGCTTCAAACAACAGAGTTCTGGAGACTGGAAGTCCAAAATGGAGGCGCCGGCAGGGGCAGCGTCTCTCTACAGGCTCTAGGGGAGGGTCCTTCCTGGCCTGCCCTAGCTTCTGGTGGCTGCTGGCAATCCTTGCATTTCTTTGCTGTTAGGTGCATCCTCCTGCCTCTGCTTCTGCCTCTGCGCAGCACTTTCCCTGGGTGCGTGTCTGTGTCCAGATCACCCTTTTCTTAGACGAACACTAGTCATGCTAGAACTCAGGGCTCAATCTAACCCAGGAGGACCCCATCTTAACTTGATTACATTTGCAAAGACCGTATTTCCAGTAAGGTCACATTCACAGATCCTAGGGGGCATTAATTTGGTGGGGGGGATGCTATTCAACCCAGTATACACCCCAACATGAGTGGCAGAGCCTGGACTCCAACCTGGCCTCCTATATTCCCGCCCTGTGCTTGCCCCACCACCCCTGGTGGCCCAGCCTCTCTTTGTACACCTCCTTTTACTCATAGCTTCACAAGACCTTCCACAGCCTTCCCCAGTACCCCACCACTGACGGCCACACCTTCCATGGTGGAAGGATATTGTCTTCTAACCGTGGGATCCCAGAGGGCAGAGACTAAGTCCAGGACTTCTCCCATGTTACCCAGACCTGAACCTGGAGACACTCCAGAAAGACGTGATAGATTCAGCCAAACTGAGCTGGATGGTTGAGTGCTCCTCCAGGAGGCAGTGAGAACCTCATTGAGAGAAGAAACCAGGCAGAGGCTGGCTGACCACATGTCCCTATGAGTGGTGCTGTCATTCTAGGAGAGTCAGTCCAGCATAGAGCTTTGGAATAAGACAGGAAGTAGACTAATGGTCCAGGCTTTGCCACCTTCTAGCTGGATGGTGGATGGTGCCACCTTCTAGCTTAGATGGATTATATAACCTCTCTGTGCATCAGTTAATAAAAATAGTATCCATTTCAAAGGTTGTAGGAATTAAATGAGATAATGTATGTAAAGTCATTGGCCTAATTTGTAATAGCTACTCAATAAATATTCAGCTTTAAAAAAAGCGGAGTCCTGCTCGAGATCACAGGGGAAAGGGGATGGCAAAACAGGTCAGGGTCTTTGTGGTAATAATAGAAAGAAGAAAGGCAGAAACCAACCACTCCCCTAGTCGTGAGCATGTAGATAGATGATACCACAGCCTTTGAAATATGTCGATCAAGCAATGTCAAGGGCACAGTCAGCATTTAAACGCAGCTCTGTGTCTTGGTCTTAGAGCCTAAAGGAATGGCACCCTCCAGCCTAAACCCACAGGGATACTCTTGGCATTTGGGGTGTAACAGTTCTTTGTGACTCAAGCTCCCTTGGCCCCTAACCACTAAATGCCCTTAGCAACCCCAAATTATGGTGTCAACCCCAAATGTCCCACCTCCCCCCACGTTTCCAAGTGGCCTCAGGATTGGTGCTGGACCCGGAGGTACTGGCCGCCATTTTATCCTTCTCCCGTGGGACCCAGCCTGTCTCAAAGCAGAGAACGTGGGCCAGCTACACTTCTCCCTTCCCAGGGATGGCTAGTTGCATCTGGGGTGCAGAGCATGGGCTGCCAGCCTGGGAGGCCAGCCAAGTTGTCCAGCCCTGGCCCATCTCCATCCCCCACCAGCGGGCCAGGCCTCCCTCCGCTCTCATACTGTACGAGGCTTACTCCACAGGCCTCTTGCTCCTTCCTTCCCCAGCAGGGCCCACCGTCCGATGCTCATCAAACACGCAGAACTGATGTTGCACAAGCCCCCCCGAGGGGACTAACATCATACCCCTGATTTCTCCTTCCCCTCTCGCGCTGTGCATCCCCCTGGCTGCAGCCTGCCTTTGTTTCAGGAGGAGCAAAACACTGTGTCTGAAAACGTTACTGCAATTAAATATGCACAAGAAGGGGGGAGGGAGGGGAAAATGAGGACAATGAAGGATGTGAAACATCAGATGCAGCAGCTGCTTGTTGCTATAGAAACCCTAGCTCCCCACCACCATCAAGGCAGCATCAGCCCCCCACCCTCCACCCCCCACCCCTGCTTTAAAATCCTCGTAGGGCCAAGTGCTCTGTTTGTCCTGAGGTGCTGGGAGATGCAAGATCACAGGGTCCTAGCTATCCAGGGCTGGAGCACCTGTCGGCTGTGAGCATTGATTTCTGTGTCTTTCCTGCTTTTCCTCACCCCACCATCACTACCTCCTGACACTGGTACTTCTGATTGGCAGCAACACCCTCCAGTAGTTCTGCATTCCAGTCCCAGTTACATAATAAATTACAGAAGAGCTTCTGCATTTGACTTTGGGATGTCACAACATGGAGACAAAATGGCACATGCAGAGTCCATTGGGGAGCCGGCTTTCTCTGCGCGTCCTCGGTTCCTCTCTGACAGCCAGCTGCAGGGCTTGGCGCCCTCCACCATCCTTCTTGTCCCCACCCACAGCCCTGAGTGGGGGTCTGCCTAGTTGCGGGGTCTGCCCAGCTGTGATCTGTGTGCTGGAGCCAGGCAGAGCGGGGTGTCCACAAACTCCAGGTTCCAGAAGATGGGCAGGCTGCCAGATGGCCAAGTGCTCACCTGGGAGGATCCCCAACAAGATGTAGCTCAACCGGGATCAATGGGAAGTTCCAGACTCTGGCCCACATAACACTGTCCAAGGACAGAGAGAGAGAAAGTGCCATGGCAGCAGCTCCCAGAGACAGGGCCAGGGTCTTTAGTTGACCGTAAGAAGAGTAGTATAACAGGGCTGCCTCCCTCCTCCCCCACCATCCCCATGACAAGGTGATGCAGCCTGAGGCTGGGTGTTGGTAGTCTTGCTCTACTCTGCTCTGATGGGCTAAGTCTAATCTTAGAGGCTCACAAAGTGGGGCACAGTGTCTGGCACATGGTAGGTCCAGTCCTATACAAAGATGTGCAGGAGGGAGGTAAGAAAGGAGGGAGGGAGGGGCAATTGGAATTGTAGATAAACCAAAGTTCATTCAGAAGCAAGAGACCAAACTGATGACGTTATGTGAAACTATATTAAATAAATATTAAAAAATAAAATCCCTGTCATCCCAGCACTTTGGAGGGCCAAGGCAGAAGGATCCCTTGCATCCAGGAGTTTGAGACCAGCCTGGGCAACATAGCGAGACCTCATCTCTACAAGAAAATTTTTTTAATTAGCCAGGTGTGGTGGTGCATGCCTGTGGTCCCAGCTACTGGGGAGGCTGAGGTGGGAGGATCACTTGAGCCCAGCATGCCAAGGCTGCAATGAGTTGCGATCATACCGCTGCACTCAGTCTAGGTGACAGAGTGGCAATCTGTCTGAAAAAATACATAAATTGAAAATAAAATCCTAAGACTGTTAACCTTGAAGAAAATTCAAAGGGCATCACAGCCACCTTCCAGTGTGTGAGGGAGTATGTCAGGAACAGGGGTTTGGGCTGGTTCAGCAGGGCACCAGTGAGTCAAAGCAGGACCCACGGCGGGAGCGCCAAGAAGATCAGTGGTCACCAAGGAGGACTGATCTACAAGTCAACTTTGGGGCCGGGCGCGGTGGCTCAAGCGTATAATCCCAGCACTTTGGGAGGCTGAGGCGGGCAGATCATGAGGTCAGGAGATCGAGACCATCCTGGCTAACACGGTGAAACCCCGTCTCTACTAAAAATACAAAAACAATTAGCCGGGTGTGGTGGCGGGCACCTGTAGTCCCAGCTACTCAGGAGGCTGAGGCAGGAGAATGGCGGGAACCCGGGAGGCGGAGCTTGCAGTGAGCTGAGATCCGGCCACTGTCCTCCAGCCTGGGCGACCGAGCGAGCCTCCGTAACAAAAAAAAAGAAAAAAAAAAAAAGTCAACTTTGGAATGGGCTGCTGAGTGAGGGAGGGAGTTCCCCAGCCCCGGAGATATTCAAATGAAGGCTGGAGAAACTTTGTCAAAGTTTGTCAAAGTTTGTCGCGCGCACTCAGCTTTTCAGCCCTGCAGTTCTACAGCCTCCAGCGTCAGAAGATGCTCTTTGGTGAGGTCCCCACCTCCGGATGCTGGGAATCTTGGACTTGTGCTTGGGATGGTGGAGGGAGATGGGTGGGATACCACAGAATATTCCTCACAGGAGCAAAGCTCTCATCTTGGCTGAGGGGATGTCACTTAGGCCTCAGGTAGGAGGAAGCAGACCTCTAAATAATAGGGCTAGAAGGGCATGGAATTGCCCAAAATGTTTCCCTCTGCCAGCCTCACATGTGGTGCTATCGGGTTCTTCCCGTGGGTTCAGCAGGACCCTTTCCCCTGCGGCTTTGAAGTCACTATCACTATCCTGATTCCAAGACCCCTCCCAGTGGAAATGGCAGCCTGGGCCCTTGAGGCCTGCCTGGGAAACCCCCAAAGAGGAGGCAGAGGACCCCAGAGTTCGCCTCTCCATCTTTTTTTGAGACAGAGTCTCGCTCTGTCGCCCAGGCTGGAGTGCTGTGGCCGGATCTCGGCTCACTGCAAGCTCCGCCTCCCGGGTTCACCCCATTCTCCTGCCTCAGCCTCCCGAGTAGCTGGGACTACAGGTGCCCGCCACCTCACCCAGCTAGTCTTTTGCATTTTTAGTAGAGACGGGGTTTCACCGTGTTAGCCAGCATGGTCTTGATGTCCTGATCTCATGATACGCCTGCCTCGGCCTCCCAAAGTGCTGGGATTATAGGCGTGAGCCACTGCACCCGGCCTCGCCTCTCCCTCTTAGTCTGGCCTCAGTGGAAGGACACATCCATGAGCTTAGGGAGTCTAGTGCAAACCCCTTCCCAACCCTCAAGTCCAGTTTTCTCCTTTAAATCAGCCTTTATCGGCTCAAGGTGAGGGTGAGCCTTAGGACCTTAGACAAGGAAATCCACTTCCCCTCTGGGATGGGAAGGGGGGCTCTCGTGTCAATCTGCAACGTGGGTAGACTGCCCCCTGTGCTTCCTGCTCCCCTGCCAGGTCCCAACAGTCGGGGCAGAGATGGCTGCGGCAGTGGCAGGAGGCATAGAGCACAGTGCCTGTCCCCTTCACGGCCTTGAGCACAGTGGGTGCTTGAGAACTGTTTGAGTGATTACTGTGTATCTGCCCCCCCTTGTCCCCATGCTAGTATAACTTTGCCTCGATAATCGTTTGTTGAGTGAATAAATGATTTAAATTGAGAGAAGGGGATGGAGGCTTATGTGTAATTCCATACAGAGGAACAACTGGGAGTCAGAAGTTCCAGTCCACTTCCTGGCTGTGTGACCTGGGCCAGTTACTTTACTACAAGCCTCAGTCAGTTTCCTTCTTTGTAAAACGGAGCTAGCATCTCAAACAGTTGTAAAAGCCAACAAGCAAGGAATATGAAAGAGTTTTGCAAACTCTTGCAAAGAGGTAGGAAAGATGAGAACTAATATTCACTTAGTGAGTGCTTATTCTGCACCAAACACTTTATTCTTTTTATTTTTACTTTTTTAGAGACAAGAGTCTCACTCTGTCACCCAGGCTGGAGTACGGTGGCATGATCACGGATCACTGCAGCCTTGACCTCCTGGGCTCAGGCAATCCTCCTGCCTCAGCCTCCCGAGTATCTGGGACTACAGGCATGCCCTACCAAACCCAGCTAATTGTTTAATTTTTTTTCTTTTTTTATAGACAGGGTCTCGCCATATTGCCCAGGCTAGTCTCCAACTCCTGGTCTCAAGTGATCCTCCTGCCTGAGCCTCCCAAAGCATTGGGATTACAGGTGCGAGCCACCACACCTGGCCCCATTTCTTAAATCTGTACACCCACCCCACTATTTGTACTCTGTTGTACAGATAAGGCTCAGAGAGGTTAAGTGACTTTCCAAGGTCACACAGCTCATAAGTAGAAGAGCCGTTTCAGGACCCAGATCTCAGTCTAACTCTAAAGCCCAGCTTCTTTCTGTTAAACCCTGGAGCATCTACACTGAAAGGAACAATTACCATCATTTCTGTTCGTCATTTTGTTTGTGTGTGAAAATCCTCCTCTGTCAGAGACACTACCCTGCCGCTGAGGCTGTACCAAACCGGGAAGTAACGAACTATGTCCTGATTGTGTCTCCAGAAAACAGGTTTTTTATTACCTACCATGGCGGGCTGTACATCTCTGACGTACAGAAGGAGGACGCCCTCTCTACCTATCGCTGCATCACCAAGCACAAGTACAGCGGGGAGACCCGGCAGAGCAATGGGGCACGCCTTTCTGTGACAGGTAGGGGAGAGAGCCTGGGGAGAGCGGGGCGGGCTGGGAAGGGAGGACACCAGGCCATCCCTGGAACTTGGTGTGTCCCACCACAGATGGAGGAGCCCCCTGTGTACTCAGGGAAATCAGAGGAAGAGATTAAAGAAATCAGGTACTGAAACCACAAAGGAAGATCTCTTTGCTATGTTTTCATTTTCAAATAATGAGGGCTACAAAACTCACCCTCTTTTTCCCTTCTTTTTTTTTTTTTTTTTTT